>NC_140084.1:25298695-25411195 GCF_964194135.1 Talpa europaea
ATTGTACTTCTAGTAATTTTTTGAAAAATGTGTTCAGTGTGCTTTTTTAATATCTTTTTCTTCTAGTTTCATTGAAATAATTGGCATACTGTAATAATTTAATATATTGAGGGTTCAAATTGTTAATGTGCTTTTTCTGTTTCATTAGGCTGCGGGTGATATAGTTGATATAAGAGAAGAAATAAAAAGTGACTTTGAATATAAAGGTAAGTAGTATAAGATGTTTTATCTGTAGTTACTAAGTATTTGCTATGTGTGTTGATTTTCAAGGAGTCTTCTGAAATATTTGGGATTATGAGATATTTTTTATTAAAGTTTTAAAGGGTCTATTAAATAGGTGGGATTATATTATGACATGCTATTTTAATTCATAAGATGCAAATGTTTCATTTATCAATGTATTTTTATAATTTTTATATAAAATTGGTACATATTGTAAATATAAACATGAGTAGGCAGTAACTTTTTGATGAAAAGCTTTATTCTCGACTGCTTAGGTACTGACTTTTAATCAAAGTTCTTTAATAACCCAAATGTCTAAAACTCAGATGATGTTTATTATGCACGAGGATCTCCACTCTCCCTAGTTAAATCA
Source organism: Talpa europaea (assembly GCF_964194135.1). Classification (NCBI taxonomy): domain Eukaryota; kingdom Metazoa; phylum Chordata; class Mammalia; order Eulipotyphla; family Talpidae; genus Talpa; species Talpa europaea. The sequence goes on from NC_140084.1 coordinate 25,299,291, forward strand.
TAATATATCTTTTGTGAATTTTTCTCTTTTTAGAACTATACCTTTAGCTCCTGTTTTTGGAAGAAAGAACAAATATAATCTTAAATGTATTTTAACCACTTGTTTCATGTTTCCTGTAGTGGCTTTCCACACACAGGTAGTTCCCAGGCTCATTGACCAGCTTTCTAAAATTGTCAAAGATGGTTATGTGTTTGGATTTACTTCTATTTACCAGAGATTCCCTTGTCACTTGTAAAGTATTACAGTAGTAAAAGTTTTCAAAGTATTAGAAATGGCTTATAATTTTGCTACCTTAGAAAGCTTTTAATATATATTTTTTGTTTTTAAAATTCATATTTTAGTAATTAACTCTGAAAACTTCCTGGATGAAATAGAGATAACATTAGAAGTCATAGTTTGACCATGCTATCTCTACTGATGTGGCATCACAAGTAATAATAGTGAGTAGCTTTAGAAAGTCAAGTAATGGAGAGATGTATTAAATATAAAGAGCAGAAATGCAAGTTATGATTTTTGTTTGTGATGGCAATGAAAGGTTTAGAGATCGGACATATAAAATTTGTTAATAACAGTTCACAGAGAACAGACTGAAATGTAATTTTGATATTTCACATTTAGAAAACAGTGTTGTAAACTGAATATATGATGGAGATCCTCTCTTACTTCAACATCTTATAACAGTTTTTTAGATTTCTTCCCGTCATCAACTTCGAAGCTTAATTTGTTTTATAAAAAAGTTACTGTTTTCAAATGAAAAGCAGATAGGGTTGAGTTCACATTTCACCCATCTTCTCCCCTTACTTAAGGATTATAAATAAGGGAAACTATTAAAAAGTATAAATGTTAATTTATAAAAATATAGTGGGGCCTCCCTCGTGGCGCAAGGGGTTAAGCACCGCACTATGAAGCAGTCCGCAGTCTCTTTAGCACGAGTTCAATCCCTGGCCAGTCAGGGAGCAACCCACATGGCATAGCAGACCTCTCCTGCCTTGCCCGCGGCTCACCTCAGCAGTGTACTTAGGTCAATCTGCCTGTTCTGTTTCCCACTCTGTCTCTGGTCAATCCTCTCACCCCGCCACATGTCTGGCCTGTACCCCAGCTCTTGTATGCATAAATAAATAAATCTTTTTAAAAAATAAAAATATAGTGGAACTGTCCAGAGGTTAGCCTTCATAGATTATTCCTAGAGTATTCATGCCTGGCAGTGCCTTGGAGTTGAAAGTGTCCTGTGATAAGATTTTATGTGTTACTTTAAATAAATTCTCTTCAGTATGGATATGAGATGGGTGTCCTTGTATTGAATTTTGTGTTGCAACTGGGGTGCATTGTGACCATTTCTGCACATGCATTTTTGAAGCTCTCAAGCAGTTCTTTGTAATCTTTACCGTGCTTGGGATGATAGTGCTGTGCTGGTCTTTGGACTACACATTTAGTGGCAAGATTCTACAACACATTCGTGGAGTTCTCCTGTTTGGCTTAAAAATGATGTCCTTCTCAGTCTTAACATCCCCCTAGCCTCAAAAGAAAGTCTTACTAATTGTAGGTTTGTGTCTTGTTAAAGTTGGTGATTAACAGCCAGGTCTTTTTTTTTTTTTTTTTTTTTTAATAGCAAAACATCGAATTGCTCATAAACCTCACTCCAAACCAAAAACTTCAGATATTTTTGAAGCAGATTTTACAAATGGTGTAAAATCCAAGGATTTGCTTGCTGATAAGGAACTGTGGGATCGACTTGAAGAACTGGAGCGACAAGAAGAATTGCTGGGTGAACTTGATAGGTACCTAATGACATGATCTTTTTCAGAGAATTTGTTTTTATACACATTTCCTTATTAATTTTTTTCATATAATATGTGCCTATTGGTGAAAATTCAGAAAAAGTATAATATTAACATCAATAATCCTATCAACCTAAAATAATAATCTAGAATATTTTCTTTTAGGGGGTCCTTGCTCTTGCACATTCCCATGCATGTACTTGTACAGAAATACTTCAAGTCACTATCTGCATTTTCATTTTTATAAGATTCTATCCATATTTTATAATAAAGATAAAATAATAAGTTATACCAGATAGTTGATTTATAATAGATATGGATGTTTTTATATATTACATTTCAAATGAAGAATTTTTATACTATAATCCGGATAATGGTGTACTTTTGAAAAAAATTGTGTACTTGTAAAAAATTTACTTTGATTTTAAGTTTGTTACTGTAAAATGTTTATCCTTCTTTCCTTTGCAAGCTCTTGTTTATTGATTGAGTAGGCAATTTGTAATCTGGTCAGGTAGATGTATATATGAGAAACCTCACCAAACTGCCATTTGAAATACACATTAGCACTCACTCAGAATTGTCAAAGTGCTCAATGAAATCTGTTACTGCAGAAGTTCTTACATTATTTTGCTTAAATGATGTACCATAGGCAGTAATTAGTTTCTGTGAAAAATAGGACACAAAGTACAAAAGATACATCTATATTTTCTTATCATTTCACCTATAAATTCTTAGGTCTTTTTGATTAACTGGTACTGTTACATTTTAAAATTAGTTTTGAATCTTGGGATTTTTTGAGGGGGTCATGATTCTCTTTCTAGTTTTGTATGCTCTTACTATGGTTCCATTGCATTTATTGGTTTTGTTATTTTTATAAGTTCCTTAGTCCTTTGTAGAAAGCATAGAAAATGTGTTTGTGTGTGTATAAATATATCAAATGTGCATATGTATAGATTCTTTATAATAATGAATGTTACTAAAATATTCTGAGTATAAAAATAGAAAATAAGAAGGTGTTAGAGTTCTGTTACTTTAATTTCTGGTCTTTAAATAGAGATACATATTCTTTATAAATTTCTAACACATTTTTGACTGAATTTTTAAAATTTTATTTACATTGTGTATAGCCAATATCTTCGTAAAAGATAAAGAGGAATTACTATATTCTCTTTATTTGAATAAATACAAGATACTATATTAGGAACTAATGATTTTTGCTAATTTATTTCAAAATGTTTTTAATTAATCTAGAATTCTAATTTAAAAGAAACTGTATTCAAAGTCTTAAATTTTACCTATTGAAATAAACTGACAGAATATTTAAAATTCTAATGTGTTTGATCTTGTTAATTTTTTTTTTCTTTTCTAGTAAACCTGATACCGTGATTACAAATGGAGATGATACAACATCTTCTGAGGAGGAAAAGGAAGATCAGAACATAAATGTGAATGTGATGCATCCAGTAACAGACTCTCCGACACCTAATAGTTGTAAGAATGTCACAAATTCAGAACTGTTCAATGGTCGACTGAATGGTCAGTTGAACTGTTCAATGAATGGGACGCATTCTTACCACAGTCATGAAGAAGAAGAAAAGGAAGAAGATGATGACAATGATGACCATGAAAACGGCCATGATGATTTAGGGTTTGGAGATGACTCTATCCCAACAATATATTTTTCTCATACTATTGAACCTAAGAGGGTTTGTATACTTTCAATTTTATTAACTTTGCATATAATTTGATCACTTAAGCATGATCTGTGATACTCTCTAAGAGAATATTGGTAATATTTTTGTTGATCGTGCCAAACAAGAAAACCATTTTATTTGCCTCTTGTTCTGACCAGTTTATCTAAAAAGGAAGAAGGAAAGTCTTGTTAGTTATAGTTAGCTGATAGTCATTGTTCTCTGATGCCATAATAGAATTTGAAGTGTTTAGGGCCTGGGAGGGGATCTGATTTGAGTGGCAACTGTACCAGTCCTTCATTCAGACAGTTTTCTTAAGAATTCTAGAGTTAATTGTATTGTGGGCATTTTGGTATATTTAGGATGTTGAGAGTGACTGCATTAGTTAAATTTTTAATTACACCAGGTTGTTGTTTTCTATGTGGGCATAAAATGAATAGGAGCATCATGTGCAAAAAGGAAAAAATTAGGAGGAAGTAAAAATTAGTTCCTTTTCTGACAGAGTAAATATAAACATCTGTGGGTAATCATGACTTCAGAATTTTGGCATTTTAGAACTAGGGGAGATCTGTGGAGATCTTCTAATAGAGTATTTTTAAACTCTTTGGTATCGGAAGACTTTGCTCCCTCCATACTTACTGTAAGAATCCCAGTTTTTAAAATAGATCAAAGCAGCTTGCCTCTGGTTTAAGAAATAACAGGTTGCCTTAAGTTCATCCCTTGTCCTCTCTCTGCTTGGAAGGAGACACTACGAAGTCATCTTTCTAATTTGTCTTTCTCAAGGAAACTTAAGGCCTAGAAGACCAGAGGACTGGTTAGTAATAAAACAGGGACTCCTTTATCTCAGTTTAGTGCTCTTTTTACCGCAAGGTATTCCTGTAAGGATTGCCTTTGTCAGAGGTAAGGGCCTATGTGGTACCAGTTTTATGTGTGTCTGATGATTGTTTACTGAAACATGTTTGAAACATATTTGCTCTTTTTTAGGTCCCTTAAGTTATCCCTGCTCTAATATGAAGTGAAATAACTCTCTATATATATATATATATATATATATATATATATATATATATATATATAAAATATAAAATACGTATGTGTGTGTGTATATATATATATGTTCTAATGTTTTATATTAAAAGGAGGCATCTTATGAATTCTTTGGAAAAAAATAACTGCTTAACCAGAAAAAAAATTTTGTTTTGTAATTTTTTTTGGATGTAAAATTTTTCTCATTTTCATTTAGATAAAATGGGAAGAATAAGTAATACTTGCAGGAATGTTACAGGGGAGAACAATCATAAATATAGAAAATGCAGTATAAATGCCTCGTAGGGTCTAGAAGAATAACATCATTATCTGGGGCAGGGTTGGCTTTATTTTCAAATCTTTAGATTTCTAAAAATTAGAGGTATTTTAAAAATTTGTAACAGTTAAGCAATCTAGTATTGTTTTTATGACTTAAATTTTATATTCTTAGTGAATATTTCTTTTGGTTAATTGTGCTCTTTGTTTTGAAATGCATGATTTAAGCCAAAAACTTATATCAAAATAATAGGGTGATGTGAAAGCTTATAATAAATCTAGTGGTTAGTTGAAATGTATTTTGCTTTCTATATAATAATAAAGTCACTGAAGACTTGAATTGGTCATTAAAAAAGAGATAATTTAATGCCGTGGAAGTTATGATAAGGTATAAAGGCTTTTTTACTCTGTTTGATAATGCACATCATTTTAGAGTCAAAAATTTTTAACTGCCTCTTTTACTATTATTTCTTTAACTTATAGGCTTTATTGGTTTTAGTTGTGACCTTATTTTAATTTCTCAGAGGGATTATAATTTTTCTCTATGATATTTTTAGGTCCGAATAAATACTGGAAAAAATACCACTTTAAAATTCAGTGAAAAGAAAGAAGAAGCCAAACGTAAACGAAAGAACAGCTCTGGCAGTAGCCATGCTGCCCAAGAGCTGCCTACCATTAGGACGCCTGCTGACATTTATAGGTGAGCATGTTCACAGAGCAGGACAGTCTCTCCCTTCCCTCTTTTCTTTTTGCAACTGTGCATTTACAGAAAAGGTTGTTTGTAACACAGAGGACTCCATGAAAAGCAGGGTACTCTGCCTATAGAGTAAGCTTTGTATCGTAGCTGCCCTCACAGGAGACCAGAGCCACTGTAGCTTTCTAGGCAAGAGTGATTAGAATGTTGTATGGTTTTCCCCGTCTTTGCTTCATTCATTCTCAGTTAGTGAGTCAAAAGCTGTTGTGTTAACTTGAGAAATGGGAGTTTGTGTTTCTGGTGGGCTAGGACAGGACTTTGCAGCCACAGCTCTGATGATGCTTGGCATGTAGTTTACCTTTTCACAGAAGAGAAGAATACTAACCCAGCTTTTTGTTAGGTTGTTTCTTGAGAAAGCTAATATTTGAAAATACCTACTGTTTTTATAACTCATGTTTATAAAATTGTAAGTGATCATTGCTAAATGTCTTCTGAGTCGATTAAAATGTATGTAGAATCTTGCGCAGATCTAGCTGTTGTTACCCACAACATGCTTACAAATAAAGTGCTATATTTTATTAGACCACAATATCTTTTTTCCAAAATAATTTTAAAAGATTGTGAAAAATTTAGGTAGGTTTGAATAAAATATTTAAGATTAGCATTTAGGAATGATTTTGTAAATTTTTCCTCAGTTTTGAATTACCCTAAAGTGAGCGGGTGTGTGTTTTCTTGGATTATTTAGAGTCTTTGTTGATGTGGTGAATGGAGAGTATGTCCCTCGTAAGTCAATCCTGAAGTCTCGCAGCAGAGAGAACAGCGTGTGCAGCGACACCAGCGAGAGCAGTGCTGCTGACTTCGACGACAGGCGGGGGCTTGTGCGCAGTGTCAGCTGTGATGAGGCCGTGTGCAGTGACGCTGGCGAGAGCATTTTGGAAGAGGAACAACAAAATCATCAAAAGAAACTTTTACCCTTATCTGGAGCACCTGAGGTATGTGTGTGTCTTTAACTCTATTTCATATATTATCTTTGGCCAAGTTTTGAAAAGGTGGTAATGACTCCATTTCAGAGGGTCGTAGGATTCATTTTCTCTTTTTGCAATCATTTTTGGACTTGAAAAGAAATTTCTTTAAAGGAGGCCCTCCTCTGTTTTTTAACTGCAGCTGCCATATCTCCCAGATATAGTCTCTAGGTCATTTATTTTATTGTCCTTAAATTATTTATTGATGGGTTATTATTTTTTGGTAGGTAATGTTGGTTTACATTATTGTTTGCATTTTGAGAGTACAGGCACCGTCCCTCCTCCCCTCAGGTGTTATTTATTAAATTTAATAAACTGAGTAATGGCATTGTTTATCTTGTAGATTCTTCATACATGTATTTTAGTCTCAAAAGTCATAGGACCTAATTCATTCTAAGCTTGTACTTTTTGATGATAATGTGCAAAAAATTAGTAGTCACTAGCAAATATAATACAAATATGATATTAAAATAGTTCAACACTTTTGGGGTGGAGCTAAAAATATTACCAGTTTTGAAGTTCTATTTCATTTTAAAAAATCTTAGAGTATGTGTTATAGTTTTAGGCTAATAAATAATTTAGTGTCTTAGATAACCACTGGAGTAGATGATAGACATTTCATAATAATTCATAGTAGATCATACTTTATAAAATGCTTGATTGAATTAATTTTTATTTATATAAATATTTTATATATGTATAACGCACACACCCACAACAGATAATTCTCTAAAGTCCTCATATGCTTTGTCCTGTGCCAGTGAAAATGTTTAATGAAACATTTGGGTCTGTGGAACTATTTGCAGTTACAGAAAACTATAGATCCACTCCTCAAAAAAAATGAGTGCACGCATACACTCTTACCCCTACATTGCACATAATTTTGTGTTTAGGGAGGGGGAGGGGTCTTGGGAGATGACAAAATATGAATTCCTATATGTGGAATAGCTATATGTTACGGTTTTTGTTCAACTCAGACTTGATTTTTTTATCTAGTGTTTGGTGGGTATTTAAAGTTTTCCTTTAAAAAAGTACTTAGGAAGACTTGGGAACTCAGACTGGGGAACTGATATAATAACATTTGCATATACATAAAATACATATAAAATATATATGCTTACATGTAAGTAGACACCCATAAAACTGCTATTGCCTATACTAAGTGGTACTATTGTATTCAGTAGTAAATGGAGAATGGAGATCATTAGCTTTTAGGGACAGTATCTATGATTAGAGTATTGTCTTCCTCTCCTCCTTACTATCGTGATCTCAGATGACCTGAAAAGGATCTTTTTTAATAGTCTTCTGTCTTTCATACTATCAGAAAAAAACAGGTAATGAGTGTAGATGTTCACCTTTTTTTTTAAGTATTTAAGAACTTGGTGTTTGTAAGGTCTTAATATGTCATGATAGAGTTGGAAGTTCACCTGAGACTTATTTCCACCTATGCCTTATTACCTCAGCATTTTGTGTTGAACTGTTACAGCTAGCACCTAGAGCCTGTGAATTTTTAATATCAGAATAGTTTATGGCAAGCAGTTTGAAAAATATCTTTAAATGTTAGAATATTGTCTCTTTTTCAAAAGCATTGTTAATACAGAAGACCCGTTGATCATCATGATACAGTGGAGTTTGTAGGAAAGTCGCCTTTCCAGTTCTAGACTGAGCTGGACTCAAGCCAGGTTTCAGAATACTGTGGGAAGGAGAGGGGGTTCTTTTTTTTTCTTCTTCTTTGGTGGGGCAAGGTGGAGGAGAGGGTATTTTTAAACTGCCCAAGTGATTACAATGTCTTAAGTAACTTTGTATATTTGGTAGACAAAGGAAAGCAAAATATATGTGAAAATTTAAGTGTCCAAATTTCGTTTGTACATGCGTTCTTAGCAGAGACAAGGTGGGAGGTTCTGAATACCAGAAATCATAAAAAGAAAAATACTTTCGTTTTTAAATACCTTTATCAAAATGAGACTGGTATCCCCTCATTTTTTAAAATTCAAGTTAACACCTCTTTGCTTCAAAAAGACCTACATTACCACCTGTTTTTGATAACAAAGGAAATTTGAAGAGGATTCTCACTTCTACAAAAAGTGAGAAAAGGGTCTGTTTTGCACTGACTGCCCTGGATGCATGTGTGCCTTGAGTTACAAGAGTGGTCCCGCCTAGCTCCTTCCCTGGGAATTACTTTATGCAGGCTGTGCATTTAGCATATCATGTTTACTCTTACTGTATGTTACTGTCACTTTATGTTGTTTGTGTTGTTTGTTATGATTGGATAGGTTGGTTTTGGGGTCTGAGAATGCTCATAAATTTTTCCTTATAAATTAATGGTAATTGCTTCTTTCACTTTATGCCCTTTCAGCTCATGGAAGGTTTCAGCTACTGTGGGAAACATACATGCAAGCATGCATACTCACACGAGCATGCTTGTGTATGCATGCTGATAATAGTTATGTCTTTATATAACACATCATATGTATCTACATATACATATATGACCACATAGAAGATATGTCTTTGATTATATTTCTAGCAGTTTGTACATGCTGCTTTTGTGCAATTGAACGTATAGGTTGAGTAGATAAATCCAACAAATATCCAGGTAAAATGAAAGAAAATCTTACTTTGTGGAACCTCTGATTTCCATCATTGAATTAATGTATTAAAAGTTGAGACTGACCAGTATCAGCACTTTTATTTTTGTTTTCACTCATCTCTAAAGTTGAAGCAAGATGCAGTAAACTATTCAGATAACTTGTGTGACCACCACTCTGAGATGTCACTTCTGGGGAAGCTGAGCTGTTTGCTGGCAGGCAGCAGCCCCACCACAGGGCAGCTCATTCCTAAAAAAGCCAAGTGTTTTTTATTTAATACGTTATTTTATCTAGCATGGTCTGAGCATAAATGGAATGTATGAAAAGTTGAGGACCTTTTATTTACTGTTTTTATTTAATCTCAGATATAAAAATATTATTTTGCATTTTTTTGTATATGTATTATATTTCTACTTACATTTGATAGTGTAATTAAAATATTTTAATGGTACTTGATTTCTTTGAGCAATTTTTATTTTGATGTTATATTTTTGTCTATTGAATCTTAGGAATTTACTTTTAATGAAAAGAAATGTCTAACAAATACAGGATAAAGGTTTTGTGGACATCTTATTTGTAGTTTATTACCATAATCTGACTTTTGTCTTGTAGGCTTTTTCTGGAACTGTAATAGAAAAAGAATTTTTATCACCCTCCTTAACACCACACCCCGCCATGGCTCATCCTGTGCTGCCCACCATTCCAGAACGAAAAGAAGTTCTGTCGGAAGTGTCAGAAGAAACTACAAAGAGGGTTTCAAAGTTCAAAGCTGCTAGATTGCAGCAAAAAAACTAGGCACTGTCTAGGAAATGGGAGTTTACATTCTAAAACCGAGTTTTGCATTTGTTTAGAATATATATAGCAAAATATGTTGTAGGTAGTTTGAAATGAGGCATCCTGCGTTAATTTGTCAACAAGTTCTCTTACCCTTATCGGTGGTATTTAAAAAAAAATCAAAGTAAATGTTTGAATATTTCAAGATACTATTTGTTTTGTTAATTCTCTGAATACTGTCAACTTTTTTGTCTAAGTGTGCCCTATGATGTAGTGGCAGCATTTCGGATTATTTTTTAAAGATTACTGTTCATATGCATTGTTTTTGTGTTTTGAGCTAAATACAGGCAGGTTTATGCCAGCTGTGATGTTGTGCATACCATATGGACCATTTTAAAGAAACTTTTAAATTTCAAGTAGATTCCACAATTATATTACTTGCTTTAGCATTTGAAAGGCACTTTAAAAAAAATCTACTTCTTGTAGGTTTTGCAACTAGGTGGCTATTTAAAAAACTCTCCCTTCTGTCATTCTATAATCTCTGAGGCCTGAAGCTATGTGTACCCTATGGGAAAGTTTCTTTGATTGGAAGAATGGTATTTTGTAAAACATTTTTTTTTTTCAAGTAAAAATTTTATGAAACTTGGTCTCTAAAATGTGAACTTTATGACAGCATTTAGAAGTGTCTTTGATTCGTATACATGCGACATGCACCACATGATGCATCCGTGAATTGTCCGATTCCACAGGCACTCCTAACCTAGTGTGTGCAGTGTTAACTGGTGTTATACTTTGGGAACAAAGGAAAGGTTGTCTAGATGCTAAAATATAATAGATTTTTTTCAATAAGAATTTCGTATTTTACCCTTTCCAACATCTCATTCTCTAAGGCTACTTTCCTACTAGTAAATAATTGAAATAACATAGTTACTTTCAGCAAAATTTCTTAAAGAGAAATTCATTCTAACAATGAAAATTATACTGCCAGTGTTAATCATTAGCTTGATGCATGCTAAAATGTAGTTTTTAAAGAGCATTCTGCATTAGTCCTAAAATAAGCCTTCAATGCCAGTCCACCCTCCTTTCATGGCTAAATATTTAAAGGTTATTTATAGCTTCTTTAATGAATTCTTGCTTAAACAAAGTGAAATTATGTCCTAGAAAAGTAGAAGCTTTTTGTAAGTAGAACAGTGCAACTGTAAAAGTTTTATGAATATGTATTTTAATATCGGGACGGGGTGGTGGTGAGCCTGAATCCCCACAAGTTAATGGATAATTCAGAACACAGAACTGATTTTGAAGATCTTCTCCAAATGTGATTTGAGCTTTAGTAAATTTTGATCAAGTGCATATATTTGTCGTTAAAAACTGGTCTTCTCTCAGCCCATCAATCCCTGCAGAAAAACTAAACCAAGCCCAATCAAGAATATAATGATATACACTAAGGAACTCCAACACCACTTGCTATTCAAGTGAGCTTTTCTGAGCTAGATTTTCTTCCAAAATGAAATTCTTTATGAGGCTATTGAGATATTGTTTAGAAACATGAAATTTTGAGAGTCATTTATCACTTTTCATTTCCTGAACTTCACTTTGAACCTACTGTTGTTTATGTAGTTAATGTTACTTCTTCTAACTAGATGTTCTCCTATAGAACAAGTTGGTAGTAGAAGCAACGGTGTTTGATGGTAGTTTCATATGTTCTGCTATAGACCAAATGAAGTAGCTTCCAGTCTTACAACAAAGTTTTAGAGTGTAACAATATTATAGCTTTACTGGTCTTAAGAGGGTCTCTTAAACTATTGCAAATAGAACAGCAAACTAAGGTTTTGTTTATATATACATAAAGTAATTTTACTCTCTCTTTCTCTTTATATATATATATATATATATATATATATATATATCTCAAGTAATTTTAGACCTACAGGAAAATTGCAAAAATCTTAGAGTTCCCACATACCCCAATCATCTGCTCCCCTTAATATTATAACATCTTGTATACTCATAGCACAATTATTAAAATGAGATTTAAATTGGTACAATACAATTAACTAAACTGCAGCTCTTATTTGAATTTCACCAACTTTTTTCCTATGTAACTTTTCCAGAATCCTGTCTAAGACCCCACCTTGCATTAATGATTGCTCCTTCGTCTCCTTCAGTCTTTGATAGTTCCTTGCTTTTCCCTTGCCTTTCATGAGTGGCATTTTTGAAGGTTACTGGTCAGGCATTTTATAGGATGTTCCTCAGTTGGAGTTTGTCTGATGTTCACATGATTAGAATGAGGTTTTGAATTTTGGACAGGAATATCACAGAAATACGTCATCATACGAAGAGAGGCTCATAATAACGATGCATTTTAGTGTGTCATTTTAGGAGGTCCATGTTTCAATATGTTAAATGTGAAGACTTTGTAAGGTGGGACTGCCAGGTTTCTCTTCTATAGACTTTTTCCTTTGTTCTTATTAAGAACCATGGAGGAGATACTTTGAGGTTATGCAGATAATTCCTTCTCCACAAACTAAACCCACTGATTTTTGTATTTAATTGGTAGATCTTATCTGCAACAATTACTAATGTGGTGTTTGCCTAATGTTGATTTTCTCTTTTGTCCTTTCTGTATTTATTTATGGACTTGGCTATTTATTTTACCCTGTGGGTTTAGATCCAGTTATCATTGTTTTGTTTGCTCTGTTGTTCTAACTTTGATCTTCCAGAACTACTTTGAGCTGGCTCCTGAATTCTTTAACCCATTCCCTGTCCTTTTACACCTTTTTTCCCTGTTAGCACAAGATGCTGGAGGCTTATCTTCTTTTTATCCTGCCCTAGTCCTGGAATCAGCCACTTCTCCAAGGAGCCCTTGTTCCTTTTATTGAGGGGTTTACCTTAAACATGTTCTCACATGGCTATGTGAATTGCCATTGGGTGTCATTGCTTTTGTCCTTTTCTGTAAATAGAGCTAGGAAGTTATGTATTTTGACCAGGGCACAGACTTAAATACGTGTGTCTGTTTAAAATACCTTTATACTGATACTTCTGGCTCTAATCTTACACTACAGGATTCATTTTAGTTTTTCTTGAGACTTTATCCACATTATGTGGACTTTAGCCCATAATCTGTATCCACATACTCTTCCTCCAACAGTGAGAAATTTGACTTTTATTTATCTACTATGTGTTTACTTATTTTCTTTCAAATCTAGTAAATATATTAAGCAAAAGTAGTTTCAGAGTTTTAATCCTTACTCCTGGGAGGAACACATTTATTACTCCATATTCTTCCCTCCGCCTCCCTCTTCCCCCTTAATTTTATAAAGTTATCAAACAACTGTTTTCAAAAATTGCTTAGTTCTTTTCTTTCCCACACCCTTCACTGTGACTGTCACTTAATTGTAAAACAAGTTCATTTGTTGGAGATTGTGTTCCAGTTTAGGTCCTCTTTTCATCTTCACTGGCTTTAATGGTTTATTTGGGGAGTGGTGTATGAATGGTATATAAGAGAGCCATGTAGGAAGATAAACACCGAGAAGTGTCCCTATTCATTCCTGCTACCTCACTCCCATCTTTTTATCATTTCCTCGCCTACCCACTTGTAAGTAAACAGTACATTCAGTTTTTGAATGTACTTAATTAACCTTTTTGTATTGTGCACAACTATATGTATATTACCTTCTTTCCTGTTGCACTGTATTTTTTTTTTCAGTTATTAATATGTAGCCTGGTCATCACTCTATATGAGTTTATAGACATTTCCATTTTTTTTTAACAGAAATATAATCAGCCACTGCCTATGAATGGGCGTTTAGGTTTCTGATATTTTGCAATTATAAATAATGATGAAGTAAATAACTGTATGTGATTATCATTAGAGGTGTATACTAAGTGTATATTCCTAGAAGGAGGATTGATGGGCCATCTGTATGATCACTCTATTTTTCTGTTACACAGTATAATCTCTTTTTTAATGTGGTGGTCTTTCATTGAGCACATGGTTTGACACATGCTTGCATATCTACATTTTATTGATGATTCTTTGATAATAACTTTGGGACACTCTAGTATCCGAAAAGAACATCAAAATAATAAAAGAACAGTAAGTTAAATATTATGTAGTGATTATGTTCATTTTGCTATATTTCTGTGTAATTTTTTTTGAAACTGGTCATGTATGTGATTTATATGTACTTTCCATTTATTGGAATAGTTCCAAATTTATAAAATACAGAAAGCTCATTGTATCAGGTTTATTTTTTTTCCTCCATAAGAAATGGCTATCCTAGGATACTAATCTTTATCCACATACTCTTTTGAATGGCATATAGACTTTCAATTAAATGCCCGTTAAATTCCTTAACTGTAATGAATATTTATGGTTTATATGTTCAATCCATTGGTCAATATTTTCAAGTTTTTATATTTTAAAATGCGTTCTCAGTTACTTAAATTTCACTTAAGGAGAACATTTAGCATATAAAGAACCTTAAAATAACCAATGAATCATAAATATTTTTGAGTGCTTACTGTGTCAAGCATTTTGTATGCACTATATAAGGATTATTCCATTTAATGTTCACAGTTGAGGTAGATACTATTTTTTAAATTTTCTGCACCACTCTCCACTTCATTTTAGAGGTGAGGAAACTAACTCAGAGAGATTAAGGAATATTTTAGGCCACATTAAGTGGTGGAAGTAGGTTTTAAGCCCAGGCAGCCCAACTTCAGAATCAACACTCCTAATAATACATTTTTTGGACATTTACATTGCCCTCTATGCAAGAACACATATTTAGCAAGGAAATGTTTCATCTGTATAAAATCTGCATAATCTTGCTTATTCATAATGAGGTCATCTTTTTAGAAATCACATTTGGAAACGTGTTTTGTTTATTAAACTTAACACTAAGAGAATTATATTGACTTGGTAGAATGGGGGTGGAGTTTCAATCATGTCATTTGGCCATATGCATAAAAGAAAGGAATGTGCAGGTGGTGGATAGTAAAAATAAGAGAAGTAATCAGTGTAACAGTATTTTATTGAAAAACTCATTTTAATGTGAATTTAGGCATTATGTGCATGTAAGTATAGAATTGGTATGTTCATAATCTAGTGGCCTTGCCGTGACCCTCTTAATCCCTAATTATGTTTATTTAGCCTTAAAAGTATTTTGTATAACAATATTACCAGTTAAATATTTTCCTAGTATTACAGTTTACATCTTGTGTGTGTGATTTTTTTTATATGTATCTATTATAATACTATTTTTGTAATTTTTTAACCTACTCTTGACAGTGCCCTATAATTATCAAGTATGGTCTATGTTTACTGTAATCTCTTAAGTTTTTTAAATCATCGATCTTATGGGGACTTATTCTATTTTCGGCATTCTCTTTACCTTCCTTATTTGTCCCCCTCCACCACTACTGTTCACAATAAGTGCTTTTTGCTTTCCTGTTCTCCACTGAGATGGAGATTCTATATTTGCTACATTTAATTTTTGGCACTTTTACATTAAAATGTGCACTTTCAGTGATCCTCTTCCCAGACAATATTCTGATCACTTTAGTGTTTGCCGTTTTTTGTGTGGAAATGTTTTTATCTCTTGAATAGATACCTAAGAGCAGAATTGCTGAAGTGGTTGGTAATTTAAGTTAAACTTTTTTTTTTTTTTAATACACTGCTGAGGGGACCAGTGGGCGTAACAGGAGAGGGTCTGGTCTGCTGCGCCATGTGGGTCAGCTCCCTGGCCGGCTGGGGGATCAAACTCACACCGCAGAGCTTCACAGTGCTGTGCTTAACCCCCTGTGCCCCCAGGGAGGCCCTTAAGTTAAACTTTTTAAGAGGATGCATGACTGTCCCGAAGTGGCTGTCCCATGAGCATCTCAAACAAATGATGTAAAAACAGTCCTCACTCTACTTTTACATTCCCATTAGCAATGTATGAGATTTTCAGTTTCTCCGCATTCATAGTAAAACTTAATTTTTCCTATTTTTTTTAATGAGGTAACATTGGTTTATAGTACTGTATATAATTTAGAGGTCCACACCTCCCCAGATGTATGTTACCACACTACATCCACCACCAAAGCACCAATGCTCCCTCACAGTCCGTTAGACCCACTCACCACTCTTCTCTCTTCCCCTTCCATTCACTCTCCTCCTTTGATATTCTCAGTCTTACAGTCACATTTCTAAGGTGGTTTTAATTTACGTTAGGTTTATCTATTTTCTTTCTCTGTATTTCACATGAGTGAAATCATTGAGGTATTTGTCTTTCTCCCGATTTACTTAAATTGGCATAATCACCTCCAGTTTCATCCACGTCATCAGGATTGGCAAGATTTCATATGTTTTTTATAATAGTAAATTTTGAATTTCTATATATGTAGTGAGATAAGGGTCCAGTTTCATTTTTTTACATGTGACTATCCAGTTTTCCCTAATGCCATTTTTGGAGATAGTTCCTTTCTCATTTGTATGCTCTAGGGCCTTTGTCATAGATTAACTGTTGATATAAGTGTGGGTTTCTCTCTTGGCTCTCAGGTCTAGTCTATTCGTCTTTGCATTGGTTTTTATCACAATACTATGTAGGTTATCTGAAGTGTGGAGTGTAATAACCTCCATTCTTTTTTTTTTTTTTTCCCTTAGAATTACCTTGGTTATTAGGGGCTTCTGTGGTTCCATGTACATTTTAGTAATACTTGCTCTAGTTCTTTGAAGAATGCCACTGAAACTTCGATAGATTGCATTAGCTCTGTATGTTGTTTTGGGTAAAGGGCTATTTTACCTAATGTTAATTCTTCCCATCCATGAACAAGAACTGTTTCTTTTTACAGTCTCTTTACAGTTTTTGTTGTACATGTCTTTCACTTCTTCTGTTAAATTTATTCTTATGTATTTGATTCTGTTTGATGTAATTGTAAATAGGATTTTATTTTTTTTATTTCTCATTTAGTTTGTTTGCATTTAGGAACACAACTGATTTTATAAGTTGATTTTGTTACCTGGCATTTTAATGATTTACTGTTACTTTTTTTTTTAATGGAGTCTTTAGGGTTTTCATATAATGTAACCTGCAAATAATGATAGCTTTACTTCTTTCCCAGTTTGGATTCCTTTTATAGCCTTCTTTTGCCTGATAACTTTAGCTAGGACTTGTGATACTATGTTGAATAGTAGTGGTGCAAATAGACATCCTTGTCTTGTATCTGATCTTAGAGGAAATGTTTTCAGTTTTTCTCTGTTGAGTGTGATGTTAGCTGTAGGTTTGGCAAATGTGGCCTTTAATATGTTGAGGTATGGTGCTTTCATCCCCATGTTTTTTGAGGATTTTTATCATAAATGGATTTTGAATCTTGTTAAATGTTTTCTCAGCATCTATTGATATGCTTCTTTGATCTTTATCTTTCCTTTATGGTGTGTGTTGAATTATATTGATCAATTTGCAGAAATTGCACCGTCCTTGTGTTTCTGGAATAGATCTTGTCAAATAAAACTTGCTTATGATGTATGATCCCTGTAATGTGTTGAATTTGGCTTGTTAAGATTTTGTTGATATTTGCATCAGTGATGGTGATAGGTGGTTTTCTTTTTCTGTGATGTCCTTATCTGCTTCTGGATTCCAGGTAATGTGGGCCTCATAAAATAGGTTTAGAGGTATTGCGTCTTCCTCAGTATTTTGGAAGAATTTGAGAGGATCAGGTGTTATTTTCTCTTTGTAGGTTTGGTAGAACGCAGCAGTAAAACCATCTGTTCCTGGACTTTTGTTTTTTGGGGGGGCTTTTGATTACTATTTCAGTTTCCTTATAATTGATCTGTTGAGGTTTTCTATTTCTTTCTTATTTAGTTGTGAAAGGTTGTATGATTCTAAGAATTTATCCATTTCTTTCAGGTCTCCTCTGTGTTTTTGAGATGTCTGTTATTATCCTCTTTCTTTCTGATTCTATTAGATTTTTACCCTTTTTTTCCTTTAGTCTAGCTAGAGGCTTATCTACTTTATATTTGCAAAGAACCAGCTTTTGGTTTCATTGATCTTTTGGAGTGTCATTTTGATTTTATTTATTCTGCTCTAATTGTTATTATTTCCTTCCTTCTACTGGCTTTTGTTTTGATTGTTCTTTTTTAGTCCCTTAAAGTATAAAGGTAGATTATTGATTTGAGATCTTTTTTGTTTCTTGATATTAGCATTTATTTCAAAATACTTTGCTCTTAGTATGCTTTTGCTGCAAACCATAGGTTCTGGTGGTCTGTGTCTTCACTTTCATTTGTCTCCAGATACTTTTTTAATTCTCTCTTGATTTCCTCATTAACTCAATAGTCATTAAGTAGCAAAATTTCAGTTTCCATATAATAGAGGTTTTTCCCTCTTTGTTTTTGTAATTGATTTCTAGCTTAATACCATTGTAATCAGAGAAGATAACTTGATGTAATTTCTGTCTTAATGAACTTGTTAGCCAGCATCTCTCCCACACACTGTTCTATGTGTATTTGGGAAAAATACCCTCTCTGCCTTTTCATTGTTGCTACTACATTTTATCTTTAGTGTTCTCATTCTATTTCCTTGTTCATTTTTTTTTAGATTTTTCTTCTCCAATTTATTTAGAATTTTCAACACTTCTTGTAGAGGAGGTTTAGTGTTTGCAAAATCCTTTCACTTCTGTTTGTCCTCAAGCAACTTAATTTTTCCTTCATATCTGATAGTGTTGTAGGATGCGGTATTTCTTGACTGGCATTTTTTTATCTGAAGATTTTGAATACATTTTTTTCTGTCTTTGCTTGTAGGGTTTCTGATGAGATATCTGAAGTAAATGTGATTGAAGTACTTTATAAGTTATCTAATTTTTTTTTTCCCCCCTGTAGGCACCTTCAGTACTCTTTGTTTATTGAACATTTGGTAGTTTCACTTCTGTGTGTCTCACTGTAGATCTCATTGTGTTTAGATTACCATGCATTCTTTTAGCTTCATAAACTTGTATATTTAGTTTCTTATCTAGGTTTGGGAAGTTTTTCTCCATTATGTCTTTGAATAACCTGTTGCCTTCTCTCTCTCTTCCCCTGCTGTGATTCCACCCTATGCTACTTTTACTGCTCAAGTTGAATATTCTCAAAGTGCTTCCTTGTTTTATGGTGTTTTTTTTTAACTTTGCATTTTTCTTTTTCCTCTTGGTCCTTTGTGCATTACTATTTTTGCAGTCACTGTTTTGATTCTCCATTCAGTCTATTTTGCTTTCATAACTTTCTCTAGAATTTTTAATCATATCTATTTAGATAAATATATATCCTGAACCTTTGCTGTTTTCATATTTAAATCTTCAACTTCTTTTTTCTCTTCACTAATTTTATTTCTTAGGTGACTCATTTGTTTTTCTGAAGTTTGTTATATCTTTTTGATTGGTTTTTCTAAGTTCTTAAGTCATTTTAACTTGTTGTTTTTTTTCTTTTACCCCTGTATCTTTGACTTCCTTTACTATAGCAATTTTGAACTCTATTGATAGGAAGTGAACAAATTACATTAACTTTTATTGGGGATCATAGCTGTGTGGATCCTGCTTGTTTGCCCTCAGTTAACAGTGTGTACTTTCATGCATTTTGCTCTTCCCTCCCCAGGGCTCCTGGCTGAACTGGTGGCCTGCAATGTATTCCCAATCCTGATCTGCACTCTCCATGTGTTTCTCTTCACCTACTGTTCAATGAAGCATCAGTATCTTCTGCGTTGCAGTTCTGTGTTGATCTCCAATATACAACGGGTGTTCCAGTTTTGTCCCAAGCCATAGGATTATTTGGGTGTAGGTTGATGTTTAGATGATTATCTTGGGAAACAAGCAAGGTACCTCCTCTGTCATTATCTTGGTTCAACCCCAAGATATAAACCATGAATCTCAATTGGAGAGTCTAGGTGAAGATACTGTGAATCATATGCCTTACACAGCAAATAAATGGGAACCATGCCACTGTTACTATCTTTTTGTGTGTTGTTTTACAGCCAGTTGTACAGCCAGTTTAGTAGCTATGAAGCGCTCTATTTTTCTAATTTTGCATTTATCTAGTAACTAATAATGTTTAAGACTTTTTCATGTACATTGGCTCTGTGTATTTGAAGTGTATATTCAAATATTTTCCATATGTTTTAGTTTGGTTCTTACTTAGTTGTAAGAGTTCTTTCCATATCCTTTATTGGATTTACAAAGATTTTCTTTAAGTTTGAGCTTGTTTTTAACTTTTTGAAAGGTGGCTGCTAATGCACAAAAGTCTTTAGTTTTTGGGGTTTATTTTAAAGATTTATTTATTTTTATACGAGAACTGGGGTATAGGCAAGATGCATGTGAGGGTGAAAGAATTCACCAGAGACAGAGTGGGGAGCAGAACAAGCAGAATGAAGAAATACACTGCTGAGGGGAGCAGCGGGCGAGACAGGAGAGGTCTGCTTTGCCATGTGGGATTCTCGCCACTGGGTCAGGATTGAACCCATGCTGCTGAGGCTGCTGACAGCTTCACAGTGCGGCACTCAACCACCTGCGCCACCAGGGAGGCCCAAAAGTCTTTAGCTTTGATTAAGTTTAGTGATTCCTTTTCTTGTACTTTTTGGTATCTTATATATATTTCTTCTAAAAGTTTTGTTGTTTCAGCTATTAGTGTTAGGTCTTTGATTCCATTTTGACTTAAGTTCAGAGTACAGGTGAGACAGGTCTAAGTTTGGTTGGAAATCCAATTATCCATAACTATTTGTTGCAAAGGCTATCCTTTTTATAGTGAAGTATTTTGGCATCCTGTCTTAAAGTCAGTTGATCATAAATGTAAAGTTGTTTATTCTTGTGTATTCCCAATTATGTTTTATCTATTTGTCTATCCTCACACCAGTACCAAAATGTCTGGATTAACTGTGACTTTATATTAGACTTTCAAGTAGGGAACAGTTACGATCTCCAACTTTTTCTTTTTCAAAATGTTTTAGTTGTTTTAGGTCTCTGCATTTTCATCCAAATTTTAGAATCATCTAACTCGCCTCTGGCGGGGAAAATGCCTGTTGGTGTTTCTGTAGGGATTGTGTTCAATTTATAGGTGAATTTGGAAGACAAACAATGTTAATATTGTATCTTCTATTTCAGGAATACAGATTATTTCTGTATTTGATACTTATTATCTCTGATGTTTGATAGTTTTTTTTTTTTTTTAAGATTTATTTATTTATTAATACAAGCACTGGGTACAGTCAGAATCGCGGGAGGGTGAGAGAATTCACCAGAGCCAGAGGGGGGAGCAGAACAGGCAGACTGATGAAATACACTGCTGAGGGGAGCAGCAGGCGCGGCAGGAGAGGTCTGTCGTGCCATGTGGGACCCTTGCCGTTGGCCGGGGAGCGAACCAGCACTGCAGAGGCTGCAGGCAGCTTCGCAGCCCAGCACTCAACCACTGAGCCACCAGGGGAGGCCCGCTTTTTTTTTTTTTTAAAGATTTATTTTTTTATTTATACAAGTGCTGGGGTACAGGCCAGATGTGCGGGAGGGTGAGAGGATTCACCAGAGACAGAGTTGGGAACAGAACAAGCAGACTGATGAAACACACTGCTGAGGGGTGCAGTGGGAAAGACAGGAGAGATCTGCCGCGCCATGTGGGATTCTCGCTGGCTGGCTGGGATTGAACCCACACTGTAAAGGCTACGAACAGCTTCACAGTGCGGCGCTCAACTGCCTGCGCCACCAGGGAGGCCCAATTTTTATACTTTTTATGTTAAATTTATTCCTACATATTTTATTCTTTTTGATACTATGAAATGAATGAAGGTGTTTCCTTAACATTTTTATTCTTCATCACTACTTTATAGAAATATAGAAACAATTGATTTTCAATGTTGTCTTTTTATTCTGCAATTTTCCTGACCTCAACTGTTAGGTTTTGGGGTGTGTGTGTGTGTGTGTGTGTGTGTGTATATTTGTTCATTAGGAATTACTATGTACAGGATCACTTTTTCTATGAATAAAGAGCCTTACTTTTCTTTCTTATCTGAGTTCTGGGTTCTTATTCTTTCTCTTAACTGATTTTGCTGGGTAGAATATTTTTTATAGTATTTAACAGAATTTGTAAGAATGGATATCTTTGACTTGTTTCTCTCTTCTTATGGAGGAGATATCAGTCTTTTGCCATTAAGTGTGATTTTGGCTATTGTTTTTTTATAGATATTAGGTTGGGGAAATTTTCTTTTATTCCTGGTTTGTTAAAATTTTTTATCACAAATGGTGCTAGATTTAAAAATATTTCTGTGCACTTAAGGAAATAACCATGTAGTTTAATTCTTTACTAATATAGTGTATTATATTAATTGATTTTCTGATGTTAAGCCAACCCTGCATTCTTGGGATAAGGCCCAGTTTATACAATCCTTATAAGATGTATTTATATAATCCTCTTTATGTATCTTGTGTAATCCTGTGTTGTGTATAATCCATTTTATGTGTTGCTGAACTTGGTTTATTGATATTTTCTTGGGGAAATATTTATGTATATTTATGAGGGATATTGATCTGTAGTGTTTTGATATCATTATCTGGCTTTTGTGTCAGTATAATACTGGTCTCATTGAATGAGATATGGGACTTTTCCCTGCCTTTGTATAAGTTACTGAAGGATTGGTACTATTTCTTTTTTAAATGTTTGATAGAATTTATCAGTGGCACCATCTGAGCCTGAGCTTTTCCTTGTGGGATGATTTGTAATTCCTAATTACAGCTTCTTGTTGTAAGTCTATTTAATTTTTTTCTTGAGGCAATTTTGACATTCTAAGAATTTGCCTATTTCATATAATTGTCTCATTTCTAGGCATAAAAGTGTTCATAATATTCCCCTACATTATACTCCATTTTTGTAGGGCTTGTAATGATGTTTCCTCTATTCTGAGTTTGCTAAATTTTGGTATAGCTAAAGATCTGTCAAGAATCTTCAAAGAAAGGATTTCAAAGGAACATTTTAAAATTTCATTAAGTTTTCTCTGTGCTTGTTTTCTAGTTTGTTGATTTCTACTATGATCTCTTTTATTTCCTTCTTTCCTTAGGGCTTGGTTTGGTCTTTTTTGGTTTTTTTAATGGACTTAGTTTGGTCTTGCATGGTGCTAGTTTATGTTATTGATTTGAGGTCATTATCTTCTAATATGAGCCTTAGAGATATAAATTAACCTCTAAACACTATTTTAAGTGTATCCAGTGAATTTTCATCAGTGTTTTCATTTTCTTTAACCCAAAATATTCTGTAATATGTTTTGAGATGTATTGTTTACTCCATAGGTTATTTAAAGATCTATTTATTTTCTAAATATTTAAGGATTTTCCATGTTTCCTTCTGTAGCTAATTCCTACTTTAATTTTGTTGTGTTTGGAGAAAAAACTCCATTTATTATATGTTTAGTGTTTTAAACCTAGAGATTTTTTTTTTAATGGGTAGCATTTGTTCTTGTATGTGTTTCTAAGAGAATATGTATTCTCATATTGGATAGTGTATTCTGTACATGCCAAGTTCATTGATACTGTCTTCTGTATCATTGCTGATTTTCTGTTTACTTATTGTAATCATTATTGAGAGTGGGGTATTGACATATCAGACTATTAGTGTTAAGTTGTCATACATTTGCTCTTTGGGATTTTTTTACTTCATGTATTTTTAAATTCTGTTATTTTATATTTAAGTATATGTCTGTTTTTTTCTGATATGATTATAACCACTCCAGCTCTATTGTGATTTTCTTTAAATAGTGTTCCTTTTGGTTCCAACATATTTGTGTTTTGAATTTAACATCTGTGTCTTATAGATAGTATATAGTTGAATCTTGCTTTCAAAAAAATCTATTCTGATAGTCTACCTTTGGAGTGTTTATTCTTGTAATTATAGATATGGTTCATTTAATCTGCCATTTTGCTGTTTGTTTTTATGTCTCATGTCTTTTTTGTTCCTCTGTTTCTCCTAGATTGCCTTCTGTTAAATATTTTTTTAGGATAACTTTTTAAATTCCTTTGCATTTTTAAAAATTATTTGATCTATTAATAATTACTTTAGAAGTTACAAAATGCATTTTAATATCTACTTTAGTAATTCCTAACAAGTCTTGTAATATATGGAAACTTTGCTTCAATTTCTTCCTCTCTTTTGTCCTTGATAAGTGTTATAATTACAGTGTTATACTATTTTTTTCCATGCAGTTATCTTTTAAGTCAATTAAGAAATGGAAACTAAAAAAAAAAAAAAAAAAAAAACAATGCACACACATTTGACACTTTCTTATATTTGTCTACATATAATTACCTTTACTGATGCTCTGTATTTTTTTATGTGGGTCCAAGTTTAAAAAAGCCCTTTCTGACAGTCTACCTTTAGACTGTCTTTTGGATACTATTTAACTTCACTATAAAATACTAACTATATTGTATCTTGTAAGACAGTTTGGTAGCAACAGATTTTGTCTTTGTTTACCTGGGAACATACTTATTTTTGCCTCCCATTTTGAAGGGTACTTTTACTGAATATAGGATTCTTGATTGACAAATTTATATTCTTTCAGTAATTGCAATATGTTACACCATTTCCTTCTGGCTTGTACTGTGTCTTAAGAAATCACCTACTAATTTTATTGTGGGGTTCTCTATATAATGAGTCATTTTTGTTTTGCTTTTAAAGATTTTGATGTGTCTAGGTGTGTGAATATCTCAATGTTTATCCTGAATTTCACTGGTCTACTTAGATATGTAAGTTAATTCTTTTCATCAAATTTGAAAAGTGTTTAGTTGTTAAACTCTTTTTATGACTCTTACTTTAAAAATCCTCTAAAACTTTTATGGGCCTTACCTCTCCTCTGTCTCTGAGATATTCATTATGCATGTGTTGATACCATTAGTTGATACCATAGTTATATTCCATAAATCTCATACTTAGTTCGTTTTTCTTCCTTGTTTTCTTTCTGCCCTTCAGGTTGTATAACTTCCATTGATATATCTTTGAGTTCTCTGATTCTTCCTGTGCCTGTTTTGAACTTGCTGTAGAGTTCCTTTAATGAGTCTTTCCCTTTAGTTGTACTTTTCAAATCCAGAATTTCCATTTGGTTATCATTGATAACTTCAATCTCCTTACTGATCTTCAGTATTAGATCAGTCATTGTTTTCATGCTTTGTGTAAACATGGTTTTCTTTGGTTCTTTGAACATATTTATAGTGACTGCTTTTCAAGTCTTTCTTGTGAAATTCCAACATTTAGGATCCCTCCAAAATAATTTATTGCTTTTCTTTTTAAGTGTATGGGGCATACGTTCTTGTTTAAAACTGGATACTTAATGTAATACATTGTAACAACTATATATTCTGTATTTTTTTTTAATAGAGGCATGTTTTGTTTGTTTGTTTGTTTGTTTGTTTTTGTTTATACATGCACTGGGTACAGTCAGAAGCACGGGAGGGTGAGAGAATTCACCAGAGCCAGAGCGGGGAGCAGATCAGGCAGAAGGACCGAAGTACACTGCTGAGGGGAGCAGCGGGCGGCAGGAGAGGTCTGCGCGCCATGTGGGACCCTCCTCCGGTGGCCGGGGAGCAGCCGGGGATCGAACCGGTGCTGCAGAGGCCGCGGGCAGCTTCACAACCCAGCGCTCAACCGCTGCGCCACCGGGGAGGCCCAGTAACAACTATATATTCTGATCCACCCCTGCTGAGAGTAGTTATTTTGTCTGTTTTGTTTTTTTGACTTGTTTGGACTAATTATGTAGAATCTGTTTCTTCCATACTGTGTGGCTTCAGGTGTCTCTTCAGTTTCTGTTTTTGTTCTTAATAGTTATTTTTATTTTTAAGTCTGACTAATTGTTGGGGCACATCTGGGTTAGTATATCCTAGTAACTAGCTGGTTAGTATATCTTAGTAACCAGCCAGTAATTGGTCAGAGGATATACTGAAACAGCTTGAGCCAGTACAGCTTCCATCATTATCAGTGCACTTGTGTGTAGTTTGGAGAGCATATTCAAAATTCATGCAGTTTCTTAGTCTTCCCCTGCTTTTATTTTTACTTCAGTCAGGCTTTCTTGTGGTTCTTGTGTATGTGTGCACACATGAATACATGTGCATGTGTCCACGGCCTCTCTAACATATATAGCTATAGCCTTCTTAGGCCTCAACAAGTCATAGATGGCCTAACATGCCCACCACTTCCCCACATGTGAGCCTATCAAGGTCCATGGTTGTCTCACTCCCTAGATATTACTGTAGCATTTCCAGCCTATCTTCTAGACTGTGAGTTGGCAACAGTTAGAGTTGCAACATCAGATCTGTTGTCATGTTAACATGTTCCCTTTGTTTTGAAAAAAATCTATGGATTTTGGGATTTACCACATTGCTCCAAACCTCATGGGCCCCCTCTTGCAAAAATGCTTCTGTTTTTCACAAGTTATCTCATTCTGTTAGAACTACTGCTCTGAAGAAACTGGGGTGAAGGAGGTTGCCTAAACTGCCATATAATTCTATCACTCAAATTTCAGTTTTCTTGAATACATAATTTCTCAATTTGTTTTATGCCTTTCGTCAATTTCCAGAGTTCTGAAATAGTTGTTTTTGACAGTTTTATCTAATTTTATCTCTGCACTTTGAGGAAAGTGTTAGTAAAGGTCCTCACTTTGTCATTCTTTTAAAGAAAAAGAAATTTCAAATTGTATAAAAATCCTTAATACCTATCAAGAATTTACCATGTCTAGTGTTCTTCATTACTTTCTGTACATTCAGGTTTCTTTCTGATTTAATTTCTACTAATCAGCAGAACTTCTTTTAACAGTTCTTTTAGTGATCATGTGATGGACGAAGTTCTTTCCATTTTTGTCTGAAAATGTTATTTTTGCCTTTATTATTGATATACTTTTGCTGGGAATAGAATCTTAGGTTGATTGATTTTGCTCCCCAGTAGCACTTTGAAGTTTTTTTTCTGTAGTCTTTCATCTGCTCTCTTATCTTTTTCCTCTGTAAGTGGTATATTATTTTCCCCTAATAATTTAATTATGATGTGTTTTGGTATGATTTTCATTGTGTTTAATTTTGGGGTTTGTTGAGCCTTTGGATCTGTGGATTTAGAGTTTTCATCAAATTTGGAAATATTTTGGCCATTATTTCTCTAAATATTGTTCACTTTCCACTTCTCTAATCCTTTTGGAGCACCAATTACATTTATATTGTACAACTTTATATTGTCACAAAGGTGCTCTGTTCATTTTTGTTTTTTCTGTGTTTCATTTTGGGTAGTTTTTATTGATATGGCTTCACATTCACTGATATTTTCTCTATCCAGTAATTTTTTATGTGTGATAATGTAATTTTTTACCTCTAGAATTTCTGTATATTTTTTAATGTAAAAAATCAGTCCTATCTCCATTATTTTTATTATTTCTTTTAAATCATTAACTATATTTGTATTAGTTGTTTTAAATCCTTATCTGATAATTATGTGATTTTTATGTTCTATATAATTCCAGTGACTGATTTTTCTCCTGGTTATGACTCACAATTTGCTGTTTATTTTCATATTCAGTGACTTTTTAAATTTGATATTAGAACATTTTTTATTAATCTTTTTATTTTGGATAAATCCAGATTTACAGAAAAATTTCAAAGATAATATGCATTCCTCATCCAGTTTCAGTTTTACCTAATGTTATCATATTACCATTACCAAGACACATTTGCAAAAACTAAACAATTAATACAATATAATACTATTAACTGAGCTGTAGACTTTATTATTTTTAAGATTTTATTTTGTTTATTCATACAAGAACTGGGGTGTAGGCCAGAGGTGTGGAGGGTGAGAGGATTCACCAGAGACAGAGTGGGGAGCAGAACAGGCAGACTGACTGAAATACACTGCTGAGGGGAGCAGCGGGTGAGACAGGAGAGGTCTGCTGCCCCATGTGGGTTAGCTCCCTGGCTGGGGATCGAATGCATGCTGCAGTGTCTGTCAGTAGCTTCATAGTGCTGAGACTTCACCCTTTGCACCACCAGGGCGGCCCTGAGCTGTCGACTTAATTCAAATTTCACCAGTTCTTCCACCAATGTCATTTTTCTCTCTCAGGATCCATTTTAGGATTTCACATAGTTTGTAGTGGTTATGTCTTCTTAGTCATATCCTATCTGTGAAGATTTTGCAGTTTCTTGTTTTCCATGATCTTGACACTTTTGAAGATCATCGCCCAGGTAATTTTATTGAATGTTCTTCATTTTAGTTTTGTCCAATATTTCCTTATATATGATTAGCCCAGGGTTTCTGAGTCTTGGGGAGAATGTCACATAGGTGAGGTGCCTTCACAGTGTTAATTTTGATCATTTTATTAAGGCGGTGTTGGTTGACTTCTCCAATATCAAAGTTGTCTCATTTTTACTTGGATTTACTCTCATACTGTGGCCCAAAAAAATGTCTCTCGAGAGAAAATCAAGGTGATTATAGTACTCAATTCATTTGTTTCCTCCAAAACAAAGAGCTCAGTCTTGAGCTACTGGTTGTCCTAGTATGTAGAAATACTTGTATTTCTTGTATCCTATGCTTTTTTTTTCAGTTTTTCAATTTATGACAGAAGGGCATGTTCTGTGTCAGTGACTCCTTTAAGACTGAGCTCAGTGCCCTCCACAGGACTTGTTTATGTTAACATTCATTGATCACAGTTTCTCAGTTAATTTTGTGGCTTGTGTTCCTCAGATTTCCACCCATGTGAGAGCTTGCTTATGGTTATAATTCCCAGGGGACACTACCACACTGGTCCTAGAACTCAGGCACATGGACCCTTTTGATTGAGGTACAGTTTTTCCTAGTCTTCACTCTGGCTGCAGCCCTTCATAGGTCCAGTCTTAACTCCACTGACTCCTCCATTAAGCCCAAGGACTTATCTCCTATTCCCTACAGATTTTAAAACCTAAATTTCTTGGCTAACTCCCAGGATAACTCTTAACTTGGTGCTAATGGTTTTAGCTTTTTCTTTTTTGCTTTTGGTGAGTTCCTTTACTTTCTGCAAACTAGACTATATTTGTGAAGATATTTGTCATACTTTATCCAGCATTTCCAGAGATTTTATAGCAGGGAGCTTGACAGACTATATTGTGTATAGTATTCTTGAGCATTTTCTCTGTAAAGTGATTGTTCTAAAAGAAGGTGGTATGTTGCCATCAAGTGGTTTATCTTACTCAGGAAGGGAGGTCAAACATCTAGGTTAGAAGAGCACACCAGCAGTGCTATATGGGCAATGTAATGAAGATTCAAACTTGGGCTCATATGCCCTCTCTGAGGTGGGAGAATTGGCAGCTACTTCATGTCACAAGAGGTACTCTAGGTAGGCTTTCAAATCCCTAGGATTTAAGGGTGGAAAGAACCTAGTATTGTTATTGGGAGAAAGCTAATAAAGTTAGAACCTACACAGGGTTTCATTCACACTGTGTTCTAATTATAAATATTCTGAGTTTATTCACCAGCAAGTGTGTACTTTTGGAGGTATATTTTTTCTTGGGACCCAAGATTTTTTTGCCAGTATACGTTGAAGATAAATTATAGGTAAGAGTGGGATGTCCTAATTGGTGATTAATCCTATTTTCAAGGGGAGAATGGTTCAATCTAGTGAAAATTATAGTGAAGACAAAATCTTTGTGCTCTAGGGCAGGCTTTGTTATTCTAAGATACACGACACTCTCTAGGCTAGACGCACCTTGGTCATAGTGACTAAAAGAGTAAATCTAATTTTGTACAGCTCCTGGAAATCTTTCAAGGAGCACTTGTTAGGAGGTAAATGAGGTATAACCAAGAAACCAGCTCTTGGCCCCTCTTTACAAAAGTACAGTTTGCAAATACTTGTTGGAGCTCAAATATATTTTAAAATGAGGGACCTGGTATGACCTCTGTAGATGCCGACTGGCCTGTCTCTTGTGCTCTGCATCTGAGTGTCTTCATACTTAACCCTGTAATGTCTTGTATGTGACTGCTGTGTGTTCCAGATCCTAGCTCTAGTGGTTCCTTTAATAAGAGGTTAACTCTAAAATGGCTGTGTCCTTGTTAAACTGTGTAAAAATCTGTGAAGAGTTAGGAAACATTTCTGAAAATTTGTTGATTTCTGAGAAACAAGGAGGTACGTATTAAATAACTGTACCTAGAATTGATGAAAGGGGCGAACACACAAAGGAAATCTGCAATAATTGCCCATTAGATTGATTTTAAAACAGTAAAATACTTTTGGAAAATCATGTTATAGTGCAATCAACAAAGTAGGGCCTGCCATGGGAAGTTCTGTGATGTTTAATGGCAGATGTACTCGGGAATATTCCTTTGTAACAGTGATTCTTGTGGACACTGAAAGATTTGAGGGTTCTGAAATGTTGAGCATGGACCACACCATGGAAGCCTTGCCTCATGGTGCCTCTTCTTCACACCCTCCATCTATGTGATATTTCACCTACTTCAGCAACCTTGTATCTATTTATCCTTTTGCTTTTCTTTCCTCTTGAACTGGAAGAACTCTCTCAACCTTGAAATGTACTGACCAAACAGAACTAGGGAGTTTGTAGATATAGAGTTGTTCATAATATTCCCCTATATTCTGTTTAATTTTTGTAGGGTTGATAATGATGTTTTCTCTGTTGTTTCTGAGCAGGACTAGGAGTGGTTGGCTTCAGTGGAAACAGCCAGCTTCATGATGGGATTGGTGTGGAGGAAGCATCAGTCAGGCAGGTGAACCGTCTAGTAAACAGAGCTTCACTCATTACCCATCCGGCATTCTCTGTCTTTGGAATCAAATATGGCAGATTCCTGTGTCCTTCTAGTGGTGAATGCAGCTGTTTTTTTTTTTGTTGTTGTTGTTGTTGTTCTTTTGGTGAAGTTAACTAACCACTTCTGCAAAAAGATGAACTAGGATTAAAAGAAATCAGATGTGTGTATTTGGTGTGCAATATTTTTGTATTACAAATAGCTACATTCTAACCCACATTAACCCCATGATATGTGAATTTTGCCAACTCCTGCTGTGTCTTTTAAATCAAATCCAGTAAATCACTATGAATGTTCTAATTTCTAAACAAACTAGTCTTCCAGTGGAGGAACTTTAACACTGTACTGCAAATTAGACAACCTAAGATAAATGGACCGTCTTTGTTAATTATGTAGTTTAATTGATCAAAACTACCAGATAGGGTTTTATTTATAGCAATTTTCTTTAGTATCAAATTCTTTACTATTAAGTAGTTTGTGTATTGTGTATTTGGGGTCATTAAGATATATGCTGTTATTTCACTTCTGCTAACCTTATTAAGTACCCTTTTTTTTGGTCTAGATCATGTCACAATATGAAATTGCTTTTAATTGAGATGACCAACTTCCATTAGATTGTTCAACCCCCATTGTATTCACGAATACAAAGCACTTTTCATTTTGCTCTATTGATCGAGCTGCAGTTTACTTGAACTATATTCAGAACCCAGTGGAGGGAAGATGGGAGATTTCTCTGAATGTTCTTTTTGCTGGTGGTTTTTCTCACTGGCGAACCACACTGTTTGCATGTAACTAATTTTGCACGCCAGTAGGTAGCAGTGGTGAGCAGAGGCACCGACAGAAAGCTGCCAGTCAGTGGTTATAAATTATTATTCATTTCTGTTATAGGTGGGGTGTGCAGTCAGTTACAGTAATAATTACCAGGACTAGAGTGTTTCCTAGGCAACCAATTTCCCCCCTCATTCATGCTGTTGCTGAGAGAGTGCCTGTAAAGCATGACATTGCTGTATTCTGAGGTTTGTTGCCCCCCTGCTGCTCCAGGTTTGAGGTTAGTTACAGCATCATAAGGTGCTCTCAAGCATAGAGAGCTCAGGCTGGGCTGCAAGGCAGAGCGGCTGGGCCTCCTCTCCTGTCTCACTTTTGAGGAACAGGGTTCTAAAATGCAGATTCCACATTCTGCTTGGTAACATTGGTGAGAGCTCTTTAAGTTGTTCACTGTTTTCATTCTCTATTTATTTAGGAAATAGTGGGTCATTTCATTTTTAAGTTGTTTTATTTAATAAGAATGTACTGAGGAGGATGTGAAACCAGACCTCTCCTTAAGATTTAGGTCAAATAAATCAATGGGGACTTGTCATAGCTAATCATAGATGTGTTTTGTTTGTTCAGTTTTATGAAAATGGTTCATAAAGAAGAAGGTAACACACTCTTCCTGAAGGAGCAGGATTAGCCCTTCATGTGGTAGGAAAATAATAGAAACCACATCTGTTATCAGGGATCTACATATGAATCATATCCCACATTTTGGGGCACTCTAAAATCTTTCATTTTAATGAACTTACATCAAGTGCTCTGCAGTGATAAAAAGTAGTATTTGTGTGCTGTGAGAGAAGATAGGGGGTTCGCGTCTCAGCCTTACATGGAGATGTGAAGTGTTTATCCATTTACAAGGCACAAGTCACAAGCCAGACAGGAGGCATCCAGATCTCATTCTCTGCTCGATGATGGTGAACGAGTTCGGGACCCGCACTCACCAGCCTGTTTACCACCACGTATTCTCAGCGAGCTATGCAGCTGCCTTCCACTGGGGTGCATGCGTGGCGGGGCCCCAGGGCGGCTGGGACCGATGATTTCCTTGTCTGTGAACCAGGTCAAGGCTCCTGCCTTCCAGAGCCACTCGCACTCTCTATACAGGCACCTGCTGTCTGAGCGGGAGAACGGGAACGGACTGTTGTGTGGCTCCACTGCAGGCCTCTTCTGCTGCTCTCAGCCACTTCCCTCAGTAACTGGTGCTGCTCCTGCTTCCCTTAGATGACCTTAGCGCCACCAGTCCTGCCCTCAGCTGTTGTGCAGGTGGCAGTGAGTCTGCAGTCAGAAGCAGTGTGTGCAGCGATGGTGGACTTGGTCCCACAGGTCCCGAGGGTTCAGCTCTGTGCCCTTAGCCTTCCCGGGTGACCAGGGGAGACTGCCTTCTGCCCCTGACCCACCTCTGTGCTGCCCAGAATGTAGGTCCTAGGGCTCATCTGCCCTGGGAGAGCAAGCAGGTCCCCGGGGTCCATAATCTCCCACTTCACACTCAAGGGAACCCTGAGGTCCAGGATCTTGAAAGCACCTCGAATGTACCAAGCATAAATTTTCAGTCACTGTGTTAAATGTGGGCTCATGGAGGGATTCATAAAAATGAAATATGTGGACTATGTTTTTGATATTATAGATACTGTAAAATGTAATTGGTTATCTGAGTCCATCAGAATGGGTTCATCTGAAGTTTAGGTTTACTTTCAGCAGTTTAATAATCTTTTAAAAGTACTTAAAAGCCACAACTCTGAGGCTAGCACCTGTTAGCCACAGGTTACGGGGGTCATCCCAGCTTTTCTCTGACTCCTTGCAGCCGGTAGAAGGGAGGGGAGCCTCCTGAGTGGCGTGTTTGGGTGTATTTCAGGTGAGGACTTCCCCAGCTGGCAAAGGAAATGCCTTTTTCTTTCATCCTGCATACTTCTCTGGGGTGTAAATTATCTAAACTGCAGTGCTTAGCCAAACCAATGTTATAGATTAGATAATGAACTGATAACATGATACACAGTAAATTAAAGACATGCAGTGAAGTCATTATTAGGGACAACTACCCTTGCAATAGGAAGTCAGAAAAAGTGGGCGATCTCAATGAGGCATTCTGAACTCTAGATTCAAAGTAATTCCTCATGGTTGCATTTTCTGCATCTCTGGGTTCTGGAGGAACAAGGAATGTCCGGATCTTCAGAAAGGAGCCAGCTTCCTGTTCATAATAAGGGTAAAATAGAAAAAGTTAGGCAGATTCTGGATTATAAACTCATTCTTCTGATTTTTTTTTTTTTTTTAAGATGAACTGTTTCAGGAAACATTGTTAAAATCTTAAGGTTAAAGCATTCTCTTTTTTTAGTCTAAAGATTACTCGGCACCCTAGACAAAGGAAATATTTAAACTGTTAAATTTGAACAAAGATACAGTCTGCATATGACTTCTCTGAAGCCCTATAAAAATTCTTTAAAATTGCCTATTCACTCAAATTTACTGAGTGTAGCAAAAATGTCAAAGGCATAAAGTCAGAGAAGATTGAATAAAATAATGCAGAAAGACAGATTAGTCATGCACAGACCCACACAGCCTTTCAGAGCACACAATACCACTTTTTATTACCGCTCTATCTTTACAAAGACTACGTTCAATACATAGAAGATGATACATGGTCAGCCATGTCATCTGCCTTTGATTCCAGCGCTCATTTATCTGGGCCCTTTTCACAATGACATTGATGAGAGATCTTAGTGTTTTCAGAGCATTGTTTTATTTATCATATATAATGGCTGGTGGAAAAAAATAGGAATTATGTCACCGATAGCACATAAAAGAGTTACATAGAAGATTCTGTGACAAAGTTTGGTAAAACATAGAACAAGGAGGCTCATGTAAATGTCCTCTCCTCTGCTATTTCCCCTGCTGCGCCTTCCCCGACTAGTGCCCCAAAGATCTGCACGCTGATGACTGTTGAAAAATACCAAGAGAATGTTCATGAAGTCAGATACAGGATACCTCAATCCTTGTACAACTCTTTGGCAATTACATTTTTGTTTAAATTTAGAACATATTTTAATTACTTGAGAGTGGTCGCCCCTTATTTATGCATTTGCAAAGGGAAAGGAGACTATTTGTCAGTCACAGTTTTGTATCTTGCAAATTTAATAAAGAGCAGCCCTTAAGATAGAATTTCTTAGGCTGCCACAATTGACAAAAGCCAGCTAATGCTGAAATGTCAACAGCAAGCCTCATCAGCAGGCTGCACCGCTGTGCAATCAAGAAAGCACTATCGCGCCACGTAAACAAATGTATATGGTGTGGGGGACCCGCCATCAATGCTTCGGGGTGGGGGGCTCAAGTGTGTCACTTTCTCGGTGAAAAAGGGCCCCTTCTACAACTTCTGAATTGTAAGGAACCAGCATTATAGGTTTTACTCAAAGTCCCAGGGGGTGTGGACTGAGGCAGTGACTGACAACTGCCGTAGAAAAGGTTATCTTGCCTGTGTTTCTGGGGGGCGGCTCATTTCCATGCCCCTGGGGGATGTCTCTTTTTTTTGTGACTTAGGTGTTTTCAGAGAGAACACGAGAGAGCAGGTTCGGGAACTTTCGCATTTCAGGCCCTCGACTTAGAGAAAAGATTTCCCCGCAGAAACCAGGAGGCCATGGGCAGGGATCCCCCGACAGCCAAGCTGGTGGAGCTGGCCTCACCCGCAGCTCTGCCCCTTCCTGATTGGTGGGTTATCCTGCTTCCCTGAGCCTTTTCCTCCTTGCAAACTCAAGACAGCTCTGCCACCGAGGAGAAGCCTGAAGCTGCCAGGAAACAGGAAGCCCAGTAGCAGCAAGTGCTGGGGCTGGGGTGTGTGTGGGGTAAATGGTTTGCAGGCTTTCCTGCCCTCCCACCATTAGGATCGCCCTGCATGATGGGGCACTGCAGTTGTTACATTGTTGTAAGCTGTGTTGTTTACTTCTGTGGGCCATGGGAGGGGTATTGAGATAGTCACCAAGAGAAGCAAAAGCAGAGGAGGCAGGAGAGAGAAGGGGAGAGAGAAGGCCAGAGAAGCCCAGGGTGAAGACTTGCTGGGGACTTGGAGGCCTGCTGGCTTCCTGGCCCCCCTGGCACCCCTGCCTGCCGTGTACTAGTTGCTGTTCTACATGTAAAAGTTCAGTAAAAGCCTGAGAAAGCCGCCGAGGGCTCCAGGACTCCTTTACCCGTCTGCATAGGATCTTAGAAAACCTGCCCTGTGCCTTCCTGGCACTACAGGGTAGAAGGTGATAAATGGCAAGTTTAAGGGGATGGGGGGTTAGGGGATGAGCACAGGTTTCCTTTGTCCTTAAGGAAAATTGGCTTTGGTCTCTTTCCTTGATTGAGTGATCCCACCTTTTCTGTCCTGTCATCACTCTCTGCAGAGTGGTGGGCTGGGGACCCAGGACACCTTCCACTGAATAGAGACTTGGGGGAATCACTTTCCTAAGGCCCCATGTTTCAGGCTTAACACCTTCATCTTAGCATCCAGGCAGGGCAGGAGAGGAAACTGGATCGCCTGGTTCAAAAGGGCACATTCGGTGGGCAGGGAGGCTCGGCCTTCAGGGCTGGACGCTTGCTTGCCCTCAGCGGCCCGTGCCTCCTTCCCTCCCAGCACAGACAGGAAGACCCGGGCACACCTCCTCCCTGCCCTCCTGCTGCTGCCCATGGACTGTCCAAGTAAGTCCTTGCTGAGGCTGGTCAGCAGGGGGCAGAGGTCTCCAGGCCACAAGGTCCCCGCCCACGCGGGCGGTCAGCACTGCACGCAGCTCGTGGGTCCTGAGAGGGAGAGAGAAGGGGCAGGCGGGGCTGGGGGGACGGGTTCTTTGGAGTGGGTTACGGCCATTTCCCTTCTAACTAGAGCAAACGTTGCGGCCTCCATCGGCCTCCCTGTTTCGGGGCAGTGCCCCTGACGTCAACCCTGGCGAGGGCGCCGCAGGCAGGAGTCTAAATGTCGAGCGCTCAGGGTCGCTGCCGGGAGGAGCAGTGGCTGATGTGAGCAGGACAGTGCTTCCCCAGGTTTGGATTCCTAATCATTCCGTTGTTTTCTCAAGTCTTTATTGAACCCCTCCCTTATGTGCGGTAGATGTTGGGGACATCTGGAACCTAGATCTGGGGACATCTGGAACATCTGCCTTCTGGAACCTAGAATCTACTGAGAAAGACAAAGGACATAGATGCCGAATGGGCCAGAGAGTTCTGGGTGGGTGCGGGTCTGGAGAGGCCTCTGGAGGCAGCAGCAGCTACCAGGTCTGGAGGATGAGCAGGGAGCAGCCAGGGGAGTGGCTGGGAAGAGAGACCAGCTGGTGCCAAGGCCTCCAGGCAGGAGTGCCTTGTGGGGTGTCTGTGGGGCTGGGTGCCAGGCCCAGGGGTGTGTTTGGAGAGTCACTGGGGTGCCTGGCCTGAGAGGGGTTACTCTCCCGGCCCTGGGGTGCTCCCAAGGAGTCTGAACAGGACTTGGACTCGGTTAAAATGATCCCTGGGCCCACTCTCAGCGTGGGAGCCGAGCTTGGAAGCAGGGAGACCAGCAAGGTGATCATTGTCACTCAGGTGGGAGGTGACAGGGGTCTCTTGTGACCAACGTTGATGAGACTTGCTGGTTTGCGTGGGGGGGCAGGAGAGGCCGTGTCGTCCTCTGGTCTGCTTGGGCTGGGGGAGGCCAGTCTTTAAGCGAGGAGGTGCACAAGTCTGGGAAGACACCCAGGCCTGGGAGAGAGCAGGCCACGTGAGATGCTCAGGAAACACACCCCAAGTGTGGATGGCCCAGCTGGCAACCATAGCTTTGCTTCTGCTTCCAGACTCATGCCCAGCATGGCTTCTGACCTCTCTCTCCTTGGGGCTAGTCTGTTTGACCCCCTTCTTGGACTTAAAAGTCTCTACCAGTGGCTCAGCCACGCCTGTTGATATGCTGGCACAGAGACATGGGAGGCACAGAGGGCAGCTGTGGCCCTATTGTGTTTGGGAGGCAGTGCATGGTCACCAGAGCTGATATGGGCACATGGGGGGTTGGAGGGTGGGCAAGAGGGGTCCTTGCAGACCAAAGCTCCAGAAAGCAGGCCCTGTTGGAGGTGGGTTTGGAGCAGATCTGTGTCCAGAGGGAGGCGGTGAGTCCCAGGGGGTGTGCTGGAGAGGGCGGTGATTTCACATTAGTGACCCGGGCAGCCCAGGGAGTCCAAGCAGGGGCGGGGAAGGGAACTAACACAGGTTACCTGCAGATAATGGAGAGGTGAAGCTCGGGGCCCCAGCCCCTGCCCACTACTTCTGTGTCTCTTCACTGCATTTCTAAAAAAAAGTTGAATTGGAGAAATAAAGATTACGTGCCCAGCTTCTCAGTTGCAACATTCCATGTAATAGAGAAATTCAAATGTTTGACAATCAGAAATTGGTTAAGAATAAATTATTATAAAAATATGATATGTAGTTATTAAAATGGTTTTTAAAGACATTAAATAACATTGACTAATGCTCATGATCTATTCAATGCCATATAGAAACGGGTTATGACTATTGTTTTGTAAAAAACGAAATCAAAGAATAACAAAACAAGAAAACATCTAAATGCAAATATAGGTGATTGTATTAGTTGGTTTCTCCAGAGAAACAAGCAATAGGATGTATGTCCACACATGCTTGCATGTGTCTGTGTGTGTGTATGTGTGTGTGCACAGGAATTTTAATGAATCGGTTACTGTGATCGTGGGGACTGGTGAGCCCAGAAACTGCCCTGGAGAGCACCAGGGAGCAGCAGTGTGTGGTTCTGGAATTCACTCTTTCTGGGGACCTGTCTTCTCTGCTCCTGGGGCAAAGCCCTCCTGCGCTGTGCAGGGTGACCTACCTCACACACTCTATTGATTCAAATGCTAATCACACCCATCTAAACAACAGTATCCCGGTGTTTGACCAGTAACAGGGTACCATGGCCTAGCCATATGGTCACATCAGGTCTGATGGAAAGGACTAGAAGAAGCTCATCAGTGTCAAAAGGATGCTGGACCATTTACACTTTCCTCATTTTCCCAAGTTCATACAATAAATTGTTTTAACTTTTAATGTACAAAATATAAACGATTAAAATAACCAAGGGTCTCTCTGGTGGCACAAGGGGTTAAGATGCAACCTATGAAGCTATCTGCAGCCACTGCAGCATGAGTTTGATCCTTGGCCAGGGAGATACCCACATGGCGCAGCAGACCTCTCCTGTCTTGCCTCCTGCTCCCCTCAACAGCGTATTTCAGTCAATCTTCCTGTTCTGTTCTCTACTCTGTCTCTGGTGAATCCTCTCACCCCCTCACCTCTGGCCTGTACCCCAGCTCTTGCATGCATAAATAATAAATAAATCTTTTAAAAAAACAAATAAAATAACCAAGTGTTCCCATGCCTGCCTGACACAGTCATCCTTTTAGTATCTGCAGGGGTTTCGTTGTTTCCACCATTCCTCTTATGTCCTAGCTGTGGTTTTATTCCTCTTGGATCTCTTAAATTTACCTTTTGAAATGACAGGATAGTCCAAAAAAATCACCTATAAACTCGTCCTGGCAAAGGAGCTGCAGTTTTCCAGCCACTCTTCATTTCAGCCTCCCACAGTGCTGTGCACGACCCCCGGCCCCTCTCCTCTCCCTGCTCCAGCCTCTGCAGGGTCCGTGGCGTGTTCAGCCAGCCCCTGATCAGTGCACACTGGCGTTTTAGCTGGTTTTCTGCTGTCAGGAACAGTTTGGTCCTCAGCAGCCTGGTACAAAGTTCTTTGCACACATCTCGGGTTATTTTCCTCACGATGAATTCCTAAGAGAGGAATTGCTGGTCAGAGCATGTGTATTTTTGCAAAATTGCACCTGAGTGCATAGAATGGATTGCTCACAATCCTCGCTTCATGCACACTCATCCTTGGCTGTGCGTGGCCCATATGTGGTGTAATGGTGTAAGTGGTATCTATTTTGGGGAGAGCAGGGCTTCTCAATGGGTGGTGTGGTATGATGACTGAATACAGAATTATCCATGTGGGCCAAGGGATTTATAACAATAACAATGAACAATTCTCAATTTTCATGGATATCTGAGAGGAGTTAGCCATCTCCTGCCAACTCCACTTGCCTGGCCTTTTACGAATACAACACATTAACAATTACTATCTTGTAAAGTTTCATTTTTCTTCCACAGGTGACAGTTGCAAAACATGTAGGAAGAAATGATGGAATTTTCATTAAAACTAAAAACGAGGGGAAAATTATTAGTCTGGGACAATTTTATCGACAGTCAATTATTAACTGATATTTTTAATAACATGAACCCATGACCCAAAACACAAACTAAGAACTTTGGAATAATCTATTATTCCCCTCCCTTCCCATAACTCACCTCCCTTATTGAGGTAACTGGCTACTCAATTCCATATTTATCTTTATGTATATACACACACACATATATAATACATATAAAAGTAAAAAATATATATATAACTATATATAAAGGAAAGAAATATGTGTTTATATTATGTTCCCAAAATCATATATTTAATTTAGTTCTTTTTACTTGTGACTTACTTTTTGCAAATAATATTATTATACTGCTGAGATTCTTCCACACTGTTGTCTCTCAACATTGTTCACTAGTGCGTAGTGTTCCCACAGTGTTACACTGGGTGAAAACACAAGCTAGTTATTTACTCTCCTGTTGATGAGTAGTTGGGCTGTTTCCAGGGTCTTGGTATTGTGAAACGAGCTCCTGCAAACATTCTCGCATGTGTCTCATTTTATACACGTGCAGGATTTTCTCCCCGGCATATACATTTAGGAGCAGAATTACTGTGGATATTCAACTTTTAGGAGAAATTCCAAGCTGTTTTTTCTAAGATGATTGCCTGTTCAACCATGTATAAGAGATTCTGTGGATTCATATCCTCTCCAACACTTGGCACCATTAGACTGTTACTGTTTGTTAATCAGATAGGCATGAAATTGTCTCTCATCATGGTCTTGATTGCATTTCCCTGATCACCTATGATGTGTAAGACCAAGATCAAGGTGCTGGTGGATCCAGTTTCTGGTGAGGCTTCCTCTTTGCCAATGGCCTCCTCCTCATGGTTTCCTCACACGTGGAGGGCTCTTCATAGAGGGCAAATACCTGAGTCCCGAAGGCCCCATCGCATGACACACTTATCTCCCGAAACCCCCCTGCATTGGGGAGTAGGGCTCGAAACATACACATCCGAGGGACACCAGCACTCAGTCTAGAGCATGCACTCTGATTGGTCATCTTTGTTTACTTTTCTGTGCATGCCTATTTCTATCCCTTGCATATTTTCTCCACTGAATTTCATACACTCTTCTTATTAATATGTAATTCAATACATTTGTATATTAAATTTTAGTCAGTTATGTGTGTTACAAATCTTTTGTCTTCTTCCTTTCAAAGTTATCTTGATAAATATAAATTCTTTTTTAAAATATAGCCTAGTATATTCATCTTTTTTAATAGTCATGGGTATTGGTTTAAGGAAATCTGTTCCTACGCCAAGGTATAAATGATGTCAGATATATTTTCAACTA
Source organism: Talpa europaea (assembly GCF_964194135.1). NCBI lineage: Eukaryota > Metazoa > Chordata > Mammalia > Eulipotyphla > Talpidae > Talpa > Talpa europaea. Next base: position 25,340,220 of record NC_140084.1, read on the forward strand.
AGATGTTTAAGGTTTTTTTTTTTTTTTTTTCAACATCTTGAGTCTTTCCTCCATCTGGACTAGGTCACTAACATGGTGTGGGGAGAAGGTACAATGCTTTCTTTTTCCAGATGGCTGATCATTTTTTTCCAATCTCACCTGTTTAGTAGTTCCTTTTCCTCTCTGCTGTTCGGACATAACCCTTGTCATTTACCAAATATCATCTACTTTAGTGTGAGCTTCTATTTTTGGACGCGCCACCTCTCTGGTTTTATTTTTATTTAGTGAAGGATTTATTTTTCCTTGCACTAATGCCACAGTCCTTCATTACTGTAGTTTACACTAAGTCTGTGGTTAGTGAAGCAAGTCCTTCCTCTCTGCTCTTCAACTTTGGACGTATCCTGCCTAGTCTTGGGTCCTTATTTTTCCATATCTTTTCACGCATTTCAGAAATGTGTTAAAATCCTTTTTAAAATCCTTTTTGGGGGCCTCCCCGGTGGCGCAGCGGTTAAGCTCTGATTGCGAAGCTGCCCGAAGCCTCTGCAGCGCCGGTTCGATCCCCGGCCGCCAGTGAGGGTCTCAAATGGCGCACAGACCTCTCCTGCCACCCGCTGCTCCCCTCAGCAGTGTACTTTGTTGTTCTACCTGTTCTGCTCTCTGCTCTGGCTCTGGTGAATTCTCTGACCCTTCCACGTTTCTGACTGTATCCAGTGCTTGTATAAATTAAAAAAAAAAAAATCTTAAAAAAAAAATCCTTTTTGGGACTTTGAATGGAATAATGTGGAGTCAATAGGTCCATCTGGGGAGAACTGTCATCTGTGCAATGTTCAACTTTCCTCCTCATGAGCACGGAGCACTGTCCAGCTGAGATTTTAAGAGCTCTTAGTCAAGTTCTATCACTTTTCCCATAGGGGTCAGAAACATATTTTGCTCGATTTCTTCTCTTGCGCTTTGATCTTCTGCACGATGGGCCTTTTTGCCCTGTGGCTCTCCATGTTGGTCTTGTTTATTACTCTCTTACTCTTTCCCTTAGCAGAGTATGAGAATGAGGCAGTGGAGTCTGGGCTGGGGTGGGCGTGGGGGTTGGGAGTGGATTGTCCTCCCATTTGCTGCTGCTTAAGCGAAGAAGTAAGGGAGCTCTGCTAGGGGAGAAGAACATCTGCTCTTCTCTGGGGGACAGTCCTTGGTGCCCTGGGTGATGCAGGACGGCACTGGCTAAGGGAGAAGCCAGCAGATACCCCAAGGAGAGGAGGAGAGGGTGCCCGAGGGTCTTGTCTCTGCCGCCTGCTGGCTTAGCCTCTTGTTCCATATCAGCAAAGGCACCTGAAGGTGTGGTCCACCAGGGGAAGGCCCTGCACAGAATTCAGAGCTGTCTGTGGGATTTCCCTTTTATCTCTGTATCAGCTGAGAAGGTGAGCCGCTCAGGCGCTCAAGGTGTTCACAGCAAGGGAGCCGCTGTTGGGGCAAAGCCGGGCTGGAGACCCCGAGCAGAAGCTCCACCCCTGGAGACACAGTGGTGGGTTCTCGGGCGGCCCAGTGGTGAGTGTCATGAAGGCTCTGGGGCTTGGAGAAGCAGGGCAGGTGCACTGTGTTCCCATACAGGGCAGAGGGTAAGAGGAGCGGGGCTGCAGTGCTTATGGGATCCTGGGGGGGGGGGGTGCACTAAAGGGACCTGAACATCCCCAGCCTCCTTCTAGGGTCGTCCACGTGGAGCCCTCTGCAGCCCGAGCCCCCAGCACCTCCTCACCGTGTCCTCCTTGAGTGGGTTCTTAGCCTGTTGCAGGTTTTCTTTCTTGCTCAGCAGTCGCAGTCAGGACTCTGGCCCCAATGACACCTTGGGATTTGGTTCCCCTCGAACCCCTCCCGCCTCCCTCACGGCGCTGGAGGTGGTCACTGCCTGCGTTCCGCGGGGAGTCCCTGGATGCCCTTCTCTGAAGCAGAGGTCTCTAGATAGTACCTGGGCCCATGTGTGCGAGAAGCTTCCCTACCAGGAGCCAAAACAGCTCCATTCTCACCTGATTCGTGTCCCCCCAAAGGAGCCTGCAGGAGGCCGATAAGTCATCATCCAGAGAGGTGGTGACAGTCGTCTCCATGTCCATTGATTAATGAAAACAGGGCTAGTTGGACACAGAGTAGATGGTTATAAATGGTGCTGTCAGAGAAAAATAATTATTGTATTAATAAGGAAACGGTTCAAAACCAGACTCTAAAAAAGAGAACTGGCAACTTAGCATCTCCGTGGGCTGGATGGGATGGGGGGGCACCCCCTGCCTGCTCAGCCTCCAGCCTCCCCCCCGAAATGGGCACACACCCGTGCCTGCGCCCAGGTGCACCTGTGGATGTGGGTGGGGGGCCTGACCGGATGCTGGGGATCGGCTGGGGTGGTTTGCAGCATCCGGGCCCCTTCCAGCAGGAACAGGGAAAACGAGCATATCTTATTGTACCTGAAACACTCTATGATATGTACTAAATATTATGACTACTCGGGGCCTTGCAATAATTGATTCACCCACACAGCCATTTAGTCTGCGAGCTGTTCGTTTTACAAATTCTACAATCTTTTAGAAATTCTTTCAGTGCGGAAGATTGCTGCCTGGCCTCAGATTCATTATGGTGATTGAATCCTCTTCAATAGAGAACGGTTTAAAGAGAGCACATGCCCGTGTGTCTCACTCAGAGCGAAGGCACATAGGTTAAAAGCTTGTCTGGGTGGCATAATTCACTGCCGCTATGCCAAACAATCACGTCTTATTGTGACCTTCATAAGATACAAAAAGGCAACAGGATGGAGCTCGGCTTTTTTTAAACCCACTCACAGATTTAGCTTCCCAACATCTGAAGCTTGGAGAATTCCTAATTAAATAACCAATTAATAATGTAGAATAGAAAAAGCTATTTTTTTTTCTGAAATGCAAAATCATAATTAATCAGAGTACAAAAAGCTGCCTGTCTTTATATCAGAAAAATATAGACTAGGTATTTAAATATTCCACCACACCTGAACCCTGGCCATCCGTCATTGTTATGACTTAAAACATCTCAGACTAAATTAGGTTTTGTTTGTATAGAGCAGTGAAAGTCAGATGGCTTGAATGACAAAATTAGAACATGCTCGAATCACTGAGACAAAACCGCATAAAGAGAAAGATGTGCAGGAAAAGGCTGCCAGTGTGGAGCAGAAATCTTCCACTGATTTTGAAAAAAAAACGCATTCTTTCCCATTCGCCCAACCAATTGGCATAAGTTTAAATTTCTGACCCCCAAACAGACGTTCCGGAGGGGGAAAAAACCCTCCCTGCTCTCTGGTTAATTGCCCAAAATAGCAAGGAGGCCCCTCCCGTGCGCCACCCCCCCAATCTCCCAGTGACCCCAGGCCTTCACCCCGCACGCCGCCCAGCACCCCCCCATCCCTGTGGGTAGGACGCGAGGCGCCGCCAAGGACGCGCAGCCCCCCGCACCCCGCACCTCTCAGCACATTGATATTTTAAGAGGACGCTCGCTGTTCGAGTGTGCACCACCTCCAGTTTGTACTTGGCCCGTGAAACGCCAGAAGGGGAGTGAATTTTCCGAGGAAGAAATGTCTAAAAACACGTCCAGCGGCGGCGGGGGCGCATAGAGCCCGCAGAGAGGCCTGGGGCGCGGCCGCTCACCTGCCAGCTGGCCCCGCCAACCCCGGCCCGCTCGCCCTGCAGCGTGCAGCTCCTGGCTTCTGGTCCCGCAAGCTGCTTCTCGCCTCGGAGCTCCTGCCGGCTGTTTGCTTCTCAGGGCGGTGAACACCTGAAACCCACCTGGTCTCCCGCCGCGGTCACTTCCTGGCCCACCCTTGGCTGCCCCGTCACCTCCTCTCGTGCTCACCGGTGCGGACCCCCCTAGGCCTCACCGCATCCACCCGGGGCCTGCCTGGGGCGAGCGGGGCAGGAGGCCTGGGGGGGTTTGGGGGGGCTCCTGTGACTTTGGAGGGGCTGCACCTGTCCAGGGCAGGCCACCAGCGCCTGTCTCTGGGGCTCCGTCCCGCCCACCGCCGCACATCTTCAATATATAATTTGCTGTTATCGTGGTAATAAATAATTTTTGGTGACAGTTTTACTGTGAGACTTTGTGTGGTGTTTTTTTATTGACAAAACCGCTATGAATCAACATACATGAACATAATAAAAATGTGAGAAATATCTGCATTACGGCTGAGGATTTGTCAATAGGGCCACGCATTGATCTCCTCTGCGCTTTGAGGTTATTTGTGGAGTCTGGGGGGTGGGGAGAGGCACCCTGTGTTCTGCACCCGCACCCAGCTCCTGAGCACCCTCCCTGGAGGTCTGTGGGGACTGTGGCCTGGGGCACATGGGAGGGTCCGACCTGTGCCAGCACCCAGGGTTCCCGGTCTGGTGGGCGGGGCAGACCTGTGGCTGGAGGGCCCCCCTGGTGTTGGAAAGTGAGCAGGGGGGGTGCTCACTCACACCCCCATCACAGCCACTGACTGTGACCCAGGGTCTCTGGTCCCTGCTGCCCACGCCTCCGGAGTTCAGGGTTGAGGGCAGGCTGAACTCACATAAACTGGTGAGGAGTCTAGGGGGCCCCCTCAGAGCACCCTGAAAATGGACAGCAGTGTGTCTGACAAGGCCTGCAGCAAAGACTTCCTGCAGAAGTGACATCTGAGCTGAAAGGGAAGAGCAGGGGAGGCAGCCAGGACAGGAGCCCAGAGCCACCCTGGCAGGAGGAGCGCCTGGAGGGAGCCCAGCGCATTCGAGGAGCTTCGAGGAGGCAGGAAGGGGCCAGTGGCCAGGCGGAGGGAGGCTGTGGTGAGAGGGGGCCGGGCAAGGACTAGGATTCATCACTAGGATTCTTCCTGAGCCGAGGCCTTGGCTCAGGAGTGGGTGAGGGGCCCGTGGCCACACAGGAGACTTGGAGCCAGCCTGGCAGCAGGGGCCGTCACTGTCCTGCCTCGTCCCAGCCACCCCTGCAGTGACTGGGCCTGCCACTGCCTTGGTCCCTCCTAGCACTCTGTCCCTCCACCATCCACACCTGGGCCCAGCCATGAGCACCCACGTGCCCTTGGTGACCCAGTAGGACTGGCTCTGTCAGCTTGGACCTCTGCGCAACTCAAGGCCTCAGTGGGGCTGGAGTCAGCTCCCACGGCCCTTGCTCACCACTGGGGGCCTTCTCCTACCCTCCACCCTACCTCACCATCCCTGCACTGAGGTCTCCATCTTACCTGCTGCCCCACCCAAATGCTACCTTCCATGGAGGCACATCAGAACTGTCCTCCTCCAGGAAGCCTTCTCAGATTGCGTTGCTACAGGAGCGTGCCCACAGCGCCTGCTCCTCACCTGGCTCAGGAGAATGGACTCCTCTCAGCCTTGGTTTCTCGGTAACATTTGGAATTGCTGGTTATGGATTCCAAGTTCTGGTATGAGCCCTCAGGGAAAGGCATCTATACAGAGTGCTGGCAGGGTCAGGCCTGGAAAGTGTGAGGCTGTAGGGAGGAGGATGGGCTGCTGGCCAGAGGACTGCCTGCCTAGGGCCTGCAGACCTGCTCCTCTCTCTTCTCTGCCCCTTAGTGACTATCCTTGCCACCTAAGTCTGGTTCACCCAGGCCTGGGGGTCAGAGCAAGGAGCCAGGAGGGCAGAGAGGAGCTTCTGTCCCTGACTTGGGATTAACAGACTGTGAAGCCTGCTTCCTTACCCTGGCAGGCTGTTCTCAGTGCCCCCAGAGCCCTGCCAAGTTCCTGTGTCAGTGCCCCCCCGCCATTCTGCTCCCATGTGAGCACGCTCTTCTTGTCGACCTCACTGAGCAGCTTAGTGGCTCACTTGTTGAGGCTCCAAACAGACCCCCTGAGTTCTGGGGAGCAGGGAGCAGGAGGCTTCCTGTGGGGAGGGGAGAAGGGCAACCCACAATCTCGCCAGGAGGGAGGGAACTTGAAGGGGTAGTAGCATGGCAAATTGAGAAAGCTGCTTTATGCTGCCAGGAGGGTGGAGTTGGAGATTTTGCTTGGGCTCAGGTCCCTCCAACCTGCCCACTGTCCCCCTGGAGTCTTGTCTGTCTGAGCACTGTCTCTCCAGATGAGATGGCCCACCAGGCCTGCATTCTCACCCTTCCAGGAGCCTTTTCCCAGCCCTGGCACCCTTGTTAGGGCCCCTGAGCCAGGAGCTGGCCGGGAGAGCAGGGCTTCCCTTAAAGGGTGAGGACCCAGCTGCTGACTGCCTGGCCCAGCCCCCGCCGAGTGGCACCTGCCCAGGGCAGCAGGCTGTGCTCCTGCCATCCTGACGTCAGCGGGGCCCTGCCTCCTCCGCCACACGTTGCTCACAAAGTGTAGGCAAAAGGCAGGTGTCCAAATGCTGCGGGTGAGAAAGAGAAATAATTTGGTTTCTAAATCAGGACTCAGCACCAGGGGCCAGGCCCCGGAATGAGCGTCTGTCAGCTGAGAGGTGGCTGCTCCTGCAAATGGGGGGATGGCCCAGGTCCCCTGGGGGGGGGGGTCTAGGGGCTCCCCTCAGCTCTGGCCCTGGGTGCTGAGAGCCCAGAGAACGAACAAGCCATCTGAAAATTAGGATTCTGAGTCGGCCTGTCAATCCCCAGAAGCACACAGCCTTTCATTAAAATCCGCCTGACATTTCTGTTATGCTCAGAAATCCCGAAGATATGCCAAGCGCCTGCTATTTGCCATCACATCCGCCTGGGAAGCCGTGGGGCCGCCAAGCCCATTGTGCTGAAATGCCCCCCAGGAGGCGGACAGCCGGCTGTGCCGGGCCCTGGCAGGGGGCCTGGGCCTGGCGGCTCCAGGGGTACTGCTGGAGAGAGTAGGCCTGGGTGGCGGGTCTTGGGGTCATGCTCGCCAGGGGCACCGGTGGTTCCTCTTTGCTCACTTCCCACAAGGGGTTCTGAGTACAAGGAGATGCCTGCAAAACCACTGAGGGGCTGCGGCTTGGCTTTGTAAGCCTGCAGGGTTGGGAGGGCCTTCCTCTGGGTCAGGGCTGGGGAGACCCATGGGAGTCCCCAGGCCTGGATGTAGGAGAGAGCCGACAGGATAGCCCGTGCTGAGGGAGGGTGCAGGCAGGCAGGCAGGCGCCGTCGATACTGGGCATTGACCCGGCGTCGCTGAGGGAGGACCTGCCATTTGACCAGCGTGATAGGAGCAAATGTGGCCGAAAGGTCAGGCCCACACTGTGCGATATGGAAATGCGTCCATCCCAGGAAAGCTCGGGAAGAGGGAAGGACCTCGCTGTGGAGTTAGGGGATGTGGACACGTCTCAGCTCTGAAGTCAGGTGACAGGGAGGTGGGGGACAGGCCACAACCCTGCAGGGAGCAGGGGGCGTGCGGAGCAGGAGGGCTGTACTAGGGCTGAGAAGGCCAGCCCGACTCCCTGCAGGACTGGCTGTTACGTGTTGGGCTGCAGAAGGCTGTGGTCACTGAGAGGACCCAGATCCCTAAAGATGGGCGTGAGACTGGTTCTGGAGCCCGTGGTGGGTCCATGAGTCTGTTTGTAAGGAAACACAAACCCAACTTTTGTTTTTTTAAGATTTATGTTATTTATTTATGCACACAAGAGCTGGGGTGTAGGCCAGAGGTGTGGGGGGTGAGAAGATTCACCAGAGACAGAGTGGGGAGCAGAACAGGCAGATCTACTGAAATACACTGCTGGGGGGAGTAGCGGGTGCGATAGGAGAGGTCTGCTGTGCCATGTGAGTCAAACTCAGCCTGCAGAGGCTGGCAATAGCTTGGTAGTGCTGAGACTTTAACCCCTGTGCCACCAGGGAGATCCCTCTCCCCCTCCGAGTGCCATTTTCAACCTTCCTGAAATATCCTCTCTCGGTCAGACCTTCACCTGGAGTCCAGGTGCTGCCACGTAGGTGACTGACATGAAGACAGTGAGGCAGGCTCAGGGACCCTGGAGCTTGGAGTGAGGTGACAGCCAGCTGCAGACAGTCAGCTGCTCTGCACCCATAGGGTAGCAGTCCCTGCAAGGGGCAGAGACCCTGCCATCCCTCCTCCATGCACCTCATTGTTTTGCTCTCTGCAGGATGAGTCAGAGGACAGGCAACCTGCTGCTTGGAGCTCGCAACCTGCCAGGCGTCTCTGCAAAGGGACAGAATCCTCACTTCTTGCATGTGGCTCAGGGGCCTCAGTGGCTTTGAGCCCAGACCTGTGGGCTGGAGCAGTGCCCCATGTGCCTCCAGGCTGCCCACCTCTGCCAGGTGCTCTGGGTGAGCAGGGTGACTCACTGAGAGCATGCACTTGGCTTCCAGGGGGTGAGGTGCATGGGGTGTTAGAGCCCCCCAGTATGGCAGGATGGCGGTAACCAGGATATGGAATTATGCTGGGGCAGTGAGGACAGAATCAGTGGGTTGGGCAGCGGGATCCTGGAGGACAGCAGGGGGAGAACAGGCCATGGAAACAGGGCCTGATCAGTAAGTCCTGGAGTGCCAGGCGAAACCACAAATTTCATTCTGTAGTTCAGATGGCGAGATGAAGGCAGGCTCCAGAAGAGAAGTGACTAGGTTCACTGACACATTCCATCCAGATACCCAGCTACTTCTCCATCCATCCATCCATCCATCCATCCATCCATCCATCCATCCGTCCATCCATCCATCCTTTCACCCACTCACACCCCCATCCATCAACTCACCCATCCATCCATCCATCTGTCCATCCATCTATCCATCCATCCATCCATCCATCCATCCATCCATCCATCCATCCTTTCACCCACTCACACCCCCATCTATCAACTCACCCATCCAACCATCCACCCATCCGTCCATCCGTCCGTCCGTTCATCCTTCCATCCATCAACTCACCCATCCATCTGTCCGTCCGTCCATCCATCCATCCATCCATCCATCCATCCATCCATCCATCCATCCTTTCACCCACTCACACCCCCATCCATCAACTCACCCATCCATCCGTCCATCCGTCCGTCTGTCCATCCATCCATCCATCCATCCATCCATCCATCCATCCATCCATCCATCCATCCATCATCCATCCCTCCACCCACCCTTCTACCTACCTACCCATCCTTCCCTCCCTCCCTTCATCCATGTACCCACCCGTCCCTTTTTCCCTCTTTCTCCCTCCCAGCTGTCCACACCCCGGGACTTGGCCTTCTGACAGTCTGGGCGAATGGGTGCCAGGGGTTGCAGAACAGCAGGTTCTGGCCTTCAAGAGAGATTTTCATTTTTGTGCCCACCTAGGGCACGGGCATGTGATGAGCCGGGGTGGTGCTGTGTGGCAGGCAAACTCCTTCTCGCCACCGCCAGGAGAGGGTGGCTTCCACACCTCAGATGTCTGAGAAGGGGCCAGCAGGGTAAAAGGAGCTCAACCCCTGGGGCTGGATGGTCAGGGCAAGGTCTGGCTTCAAGTCAGTCCACCCCAGCCACAGCGCTTGTCATGGTCCGTGGCTATGTCCGCGTGGCTCTGTTTCCTGAGCCTCGGCTCCAGACTCCATTCTCTCCCCCTTCCCTTGACAGAGATTTACTGGGTGCCTCCCCTGTGCCAGACCCCGAAAGTGTGCTGGGCAGGTAACACCCAGTTTTGTCCCCCGAGCTGGGGTTCAGTGGGAGGGGGAGGTAAGCAGCAGTCACTGTGCAGCACCCAGCCTGCTCGCCAGCACAGACCCAACAGGGGAGATGGGGGGTGGGGGAATGAACCATGGGCACGGCAGCTGCTCTGGGGCCCTGCCTGTTACGGGGCCAACTACCCCTCCCTGTTCTTGAAGGTGACCTTATTTGGAAATAGGGTCACTGTGGATGGAGTTAGTTCAGATGCGCTCCTCCGGGACCCAGTGGGCCCTGGGCATGCACGACGGGGTCTGGAGAATAGGGGTCCTCCCCACACAGTCAGCGCAGTGTGAGGAGAAGCTGGGAGACCCCGGGGGCGGGCGGCCTTCCACACAGCCCTCAAGAGGCGCCAGCTCTGCTCCCACTTGAATGCGAATCTCTGGCTCCAGGTCTGGGAAACAATGCACTGTTGCCTGAGCCACACGGCCCGTGGAGCTTTGCTATGGCAACCTGAGGAAGCAGAAGTGTGCCAGCGGGATCCACACCTGGAGACCTCGCCCCGCAGCTGGGTGCTAATGGGTTGGGAGTTGTTCAGATGTGGTTCCCACCCAGGTTATTGAGGACTCCTTTTACATCTCCCCTCTCCCAACTAAGACCCCTAAGATCCCCAAGACCCCCAACTGTCCTCCCTGGCCTCTGGTGTCACAGGGCCCCTTCTGGGGCTGCCAGGGGCAGGCCAGAGCCCACCACATCCCATCTTTGGTGGGAAGTAGGCAGGTTGTGTGGCAGCAGTCTTGGCCACTCTCTTAATAAATGACAAATTTACTGGACTGTAAGTTTCTGGAACACGCTAAGTACCCTGGGCTTTGTACTTGCTGTCCCTGGGTCTGAAGTTTTCTGAGACTATTTTATGAGCAATTGGACTTAAGTATCACCTCCTCCAAGAAGCCTTCCCTGACCACCCAAGTACGTTGGTGTGTGCCCTGGTTTTCTCTTACAGTATTCCTGGCACTTCCTTCATTGTGGGTGTGTTATGATCAAGCATGTGGCCTGTCACACTGGCTGCTATTTTCTCAGCATCAGGTCTTCAGAATGGCATCTTGCAGGCAACAAATTCTCAATAAATACTGGACGGTGGGTGAGTGGACATATGGGCAGGTGCAGTGGCATGGGGCTGGAGGTGAGGCCAGCATCTGCTGGGACAGAGAATGTACTATTGGGGGCTTCTCAGCCAGGTTGCTGCTCCTTGCCCAGGGCGGGGTACAGGGGCTCTGGGAGGAGGAACAGATACACAGCCCTGAGCTCTGAGCGCTCAAGTCCCCAGGTGGCCCTGGCAGAGGTCTGCATGGCTCACCCGGAGGCCCTGTGACCTGACCTGCTGAGCGCCCCCCGGTGCCATTCCCGTGGGCCTCTGTTGCTTCGGCTCCTTTCAGGGGCAGCCAGCTCTGGAAAGAGGCAAGGGCCTCCTGCCACCCCAAGGCCCTCCACCTGCCAGTGGGGAGGCTCTGGGGCTCGCTTCTCTGGTGCTTGTGGCCCCTGGGTGGCCGGTTGCAATGGCTGTCACTTGTATGTGAAGAGAGGCTGTGGGATGTGTCCTGCGCTAGGAGAGTAGGGTGGGGTCTCCTGAGCACCTTTCCTCGAGTCCACCAGCACTTGGACCTGGGTCACCGGGCTCCACTCCCACCCTGTGCCCCAGGCCTGGTGCTCGGGTGCATAGACCTGCCCCACTGCTGGGCAGAGTGGGAGAGTGCTCACGTGGGTCAGGTGGGGCGTCTGAGGCTCACACTGACTGGGCCAGCTGTGTGAGGGTCCCACAAGGGACCCCACTGTGGAGGGACAGATGGGAGGCTCAGGTGGCCCTGGACTTCTGTCTGGAGCTGCCCCTTCCAGCTCACAGATCCCCTGTCAGAGGGATTTCAGGTGTGAAAGTTGGGGGTCGGTGGACAGGCCCGGCACCCCGTCTTAGAGGGCAGCGCTCTGCTCACCATCAGGCAAGGAGCCCACGATGTCTCCTCCTCCCCAGCCCAGCCCCTAGAGCTGCAGGAAATGCTCGCTCTGGGCCTTGTTTATTTTTGGAGAGATTTAACTAGTCGGGCAAGGAAGTGAGCCTTGTTAAAAGGGATTTAACTGTGGGTCACCGCGGGTTTCAGGGGCTTAGGAAGAAAGAAAGAGAAGGACTTTCCCTTCATCCTCCCAGAGCAGGGGCCCCTTCCTCACAAAAACTCACGCCCAGAGCAGGGACCTCAATGCCAGCCCAGCTGGAGGGCGCCTGTTAATAGGGAAGAGCTTAAGTCATTTATGGGAACTGGAGAGGAGTTTCTTAGCACCAGAAAGGAAGCTCTGGGAGGGCAGAGGGGCTGGCCCGGGGATTTCCAGGGGCTTTCTTCAGCAGTCCTCAACGGAGGGCTGTCCTGCCACCTTTGGGGCCTGGGGTGCACTGAAGACCCGCTCCCCTTTACTCGCAGAGCCCCTGGATGTGGCGTGAGTCAGCCGGCTTCCTGGGACAGCAGGGCCAGGCTGGGCCGGTTGGCTGCAGACACCTCTGGGTCTTTGCTGTGAGCCCAGGCCCTGGAGGGCCCAGGGCAGGTGTCAAGGCCCGGGACCCCTCTTCTGGGCTCTCCTCCACTTCCTCTGGGACAGAGTGCGGAGGGTGGGCCTCCTCTGTCACCTGCATATGGGGCCCTGGAGTGCTGGGACTCCTCAGGAGGGGGATGGCTTCAGGGCTCCCCAGCCCAGGGGAGCTGATGTCCCCCTACTTGTTTTGGGGGACAAGCCCCAAGATATTGTTTGCCAGGGTGGGAGGGGTTCAGGAGACTTTTCTTATTATTTCAGTTATTATGGGAGACAGCCAAAGTGGTGAAGAGGGGGGTCCATCATCTCCTGCAACCAGATAAAATAGAAACAACTAAATAAAGCACCCTTGCTGCTCAAGGGAAAAATTCTGCTTGTCAATTATGATTTATGAGCGATTGCCAAACGGGGGGCTGGGCCTGCCTGTCTCCGAGGCCCCACTTGGTGGGTGAGCCTGAGGGCTGTGTGGCTTTCCTGGGAGGGGGGCCTTCTGCAGCCCTGGCTGTTAACCCCTCTTTGCTTGCACATCCCGGACCTGGCTGCCGGAGGGAGGGGGTCTTGTGTCGATTTGGCACCGAGGTGGGAGGGCATATGATGGCAGCCGTTGGCGAGGTGCCACGCCAGGCCCTGGCTTCAGTCCCGGCGCGAGCTCGGGACGGTGCGGTGAGCTCGCTAGCCCTCTCTGCCCTATAAAGGCCCTGGCAGAGCTGCCCCCGCGCCGTCCCGGCTCCCCGGGGAGGGAGGGGCACCAATTTGTCCTGGCTTGTGATGGCTCAGGCCAGATGGCGAGTATTTCCAGGCCACAAAGTCCTCTGACCTTTGAACAGTTGCCGCGGAATTTCAATAATGAAAGGGCCGCTTTTGAATACGTACAAATGAGACGTTATATTTCCATACATTTTATTTCCAGCCTCATCTGCGAATCTAATATTGACCCGGAGTTATCTGTGATGGGGAAGTTATTAATTCTGACAGATATAAGGGAGAAGCTAATATTCGCCTTTTACAAACACCTAATATTAATCTCGGGCGCTGTAAACGAGAGCCGCACGCCAGCATGGGGGAGATGACACCAGCTCGGAATTTGATAATGAAAAATGGGGAAGTTTAATTTCAGGGAATGGATAAAAACGTTTGCCCGCTGTGAGGTGAGCGGCCCGGGAGGCCCCCAGGGATTCCCGGAGGGCAGAGCTGAGGTCCGGAGTCCGCGGCGAGGTGTCCACCTGGGGACCTGTCCCTGCCCACCTCGGGCTCACCTTCCCGGAGCAGCTTCTGCACCTGCGGCCAGAGACCTGGGGCCGCCAGCACACGGGGTGCATGACAGCAGGGTGCCTCAGGCACTTGCTACTCTACCTTTGAAGGGCCTGATGCCCCTGGGGCTCTGCCTGACCTGGGATTCGTCCTCCACCCCTGGCGGGCTAACAAGTGGGGAATGCAGTAGAGGGTTCTCTATAACTTGGGGGGTTCGGGGGTTCCCACCCCTGAAATAGGTGCCCTTTGCCCTTGAAACCCTATCTACTCTGCCGTCATGTCCCTTCGCTGAACTCCTAGGGCCCCCCAATTTTTATTATGGGCTTGGCCTGTGTCTTCGCTCACTTTTTGGTGCTTTCTTGGTCCTGCCAGCTCTGTACCCCACACCCCCTTCATCTGGCTTCAGCAGATCAGCTCCAAGTCTTGGGGGGGCACATCTGACGCCACACTTGGGCCTCCTTTCACAGACTCTAATGCTGTTAAGCTTGAACTTTACCTCCCACCCCATTTGTATGTTGGAGCCCTAACTCCCAGTATCCCAGAAGGAGACCTCATTTGGAAGTAGAGCCCCAGCAGTGTGAAGTTCACTGACCCAGTCTGACTGGTGTCCTTACGTAAACAAGGAGACATTTGGACGCAGCCATGGCACGGGCAGGGGGAGCGCAGGGAGAAGACGAAGGCAGACACAGGAGCCATCTGTCTATATGCCGAGCAACTCCAAAGACCACCAGCACCCCCCGCTAGCTGGGGCGAGGCCTGGAGCCTCTCATAGGCCTCCAGGGAGCCAACCCGCTGACTCCTTGACCTCAGACTTCCCGTCCCCAGAACTGGGAGACACGTCATCCTGTTGTTAAGCTGTCCCATCTCTGGGATTTTGCTATGCCAGCCCCGGTGAACCAACACACATGCCATTTCCTTTGTAGCTTTGTCACAACGCACACACTGTAGCCTGAGGAGAGGGATTCTCCTGGAAACTCCACAGGGGGAGGGACATCATTGGGACCCCGATGTGCACCTGCTGTGTTCCCCGTGCTGGGCAGGCTGCAGGCATGTCACAGGTGCCCAAGGAGCAGCTGTTGGATAAATGGCTGAGCACCTTGTGGTCTCTACTAGAAATGCAGGGGTGAGTATTCATTAGATGCCTCCTGTTTGCCCAGGGGTATGCTGGGGACTGGGGTATGAACACAGGACATAGTCTGACGACCTCCTCCACCCGGCCCTGATGCAATCTTATTTTTCTTTCTATTGCTCCAATGGGTGCTGGGAGTTTGCTGAGGTGGGAGCTCTGCCAGGAATCCAGGGTGGGACCCCAATATAGCCCTGGAAGACCTGAGGACAGCTGGAAGCTGGGGGTGAGCAGCCTTGGCAGATGGGCTTCTCCTTGATCCATCCTCACTGGAGACCCTGGGGGGCAGCAAGTGGCCACCCTGGCCTCTGGGGAGGACCAGCTAGTCCTTTACACCCCACAGCTATTCAGGGTGTACAGTAACAGCACCAGGACAGCATGTGGGACACCAAAGGGCACCCCCGGGCTCCCAAGCACAGGCATCTCTGAGATGTCAGGGCTGGTCCCCATGGTGGTGGGCAGAGTGAGAGTCGGGCAGATTTGGCATCTTCAGATTTTCAGCCGCCAGAACTGGGCAGGACCCAACTGTTACTGAGTCCACCCTGAGTCAGTTGGGCAGGAGAAAAAATAGAGACCCAGAGAGGGGAAGCGACTTACCCCAAACCACACAGCAAGCCAGGGGCCGAGCAGGTGGGGCTTCAAGCCCAGCCAGGGCTTAGGGTTCAGACGCTCTTCAGGGAAGGGCTGACAAAGCACTGGCATGGATGGGAGAGCACAACAGAGGGGGTTCAAGAGTTTTCTTTCTCCTTCCTCCTGTCCATTAAATGCTGAGTTTTGGGGCTTGCATTTCTCAGGCATTTTGGAAGACTCCAAAGCACCGGTCTGTGCACCTCCCTCACTGAGACGATCTTGTTCCTTCTCTCTCCTACACCCTCCTCCTCACGCCACCCCTGCTCATCCTTGTCCCCACACGTGTGGGTGTCCGAACCCACATGGTGGGTCCCTGGGCCATGCACGCAGCCAAGGGGCACACAAAGGACAGGCCGGGGCTGAGCCTGTGTCCAGAGCACGAGTACGCGCACACACACATGCGCGCACGGACACACACACCCCGTGTCCTCAGCAGACCCTGAGGACAAAGGGTTGGGGGTGTCTGGAAAATCCCCAGCTGTGGGTCTGCTAACATGGGAAAATGGGATCTTGAGTTCTTCTCACCATCCCAAATGGTGCAGTAGGAAGCACACGCAGTTTGTGTGATTGTGATAGTGAGTGTGTGAGTGTGTTTGTGTGAGTGTGAATGTGTTTGTGTGTGAGTGCAGGGAGCTTGCAAACAGCAGGGAGCAGGGCAGTCCACTGCCGGGTGCAAAGGCCATGCTCACACCTCCTCCCAGACACCCCCAATCACGTTGACACCCAGCCTGGGTGTGCAAACTGCCCTTCCCTTCTCCGGGGTGGACGGCGATAAAAATGACCTGGGGACGAGACCAGGGTTCTTCAGTGGCTTCTGAGCCAGGCTGCGGTGCCAAGGTGCTGCGTTCCTGGTGAGGCTGGGTTCTCAGTGGGAACTTGCAACAGGTCTCACCTGGCCTCATCGCCCTGGTCCCAGACAGTCCGTCTTGGGGCGGCCCTCCCTTCCCCGAGAGCCCTCCTCCAGCCTAGAGCACCGAGTGGCCCCCTGGGGGCTACTCCCCAACCTTGGTGATCCGGGCTGTGTTTGTTGTCAGAAAGATGACTAAGAAACCCCCCGCATATCGTGCCATCAGCATTATGATCGGAGAAACAACACCTACAAAATCTATTATTCATTAAGTGTAACCAATATATAATTTAAAACAGTGGGTTTTGTCAAATAATGTTAGGTCAGCATAATTTTCTGCCTATTACTAATATCTATAACATCTTTGCCTTAGTCAGCTCTATTTAAATATGCAATCATTTACAGCTTTTGAGAATATTTCTGTGCACTCCCAATTTCCAATATTCAACTACGACAAATTTTATGCTGACATCAATAGCAAACTATTAAAGACAGTATTTCATTATTGGTTTTTCATCCCAAAAGTTATTTACAATTATATACTAAGCACTAATATTAAAGGAAACCATTTAAATGAGGTGCTATCTACTTTAACAATATGTCTGTCACAGAATGAGATTGTGTTTAAAGATTTTATCAAGAAATGGTTGTTTGCTGAGGTTATGTTTTGTCCATGAAATATGCATTTCATATCTCTTTCATTTCATTAACATAATTTAATTTGTGCTTTGCATTTTGTGCATAATACATATTTGATTTACAAAACAAATATTTCCATTAGAAAATGAATTTCATGCAGGCAAAAAAGCAGAACCAAATGATGTATTGAAGGAAAATAAGAAGAAATGAAATGCATTTTCTCAGTCTATTAAAAAATCTATGGCATTGACAGAAAGTGCACTTAGTGCTACATTTAAAAAATAGCACATATGTCAATGTATTAACAAATAGAATTGGAAATACAAATATTTCCCTATATCAAGCCAAGAATCTCTTTATTTTAATTGAGTTGATTTAAAAGCCCAACTACAATTTAATTTTTATTTCATGATGTGGTGCTGGGGCTGGTGCCGTTGGAGCTGTGTGGGGTTGGTGGTTGATGGAAGGAGATAGTTGACCTTAAAAATGGCTTTTATTGACAATGAGCAGACATGGTTGAATAGGAAGCGAATGGGAAGCGGGCCCTTTGTGATCCGGAGCAGGGAGGGGAGAGGGCCTGCGGGCTTGGAGCTGCTCCTTGCTCACGGCTTCCCTGCTGCCCGCACAGCCCCCTCTCTCCCTCCGCACTCACCCCACATGCCTCCCTTGCACCCACAACTGTGGGGCTGGTTGGGGTCTCAGGAAGTGATCAGCTTGTGTCTTTGTTGGCTCATGCACAAGCCGAACACTCTGGGGTGGGGGAAAAGTGGAATCTTTATGTTGGGGCTCTTTGAGGGGCTGCCCTGCCCCAGTTATAGAGTTTCCTTCTCTGTGCCAGGTGTGCCCCTTACAGTGTTATTTAAAGGTGACATGCTGGGTTGTGCCAGGGATGAGATGTTGGAAGGAGTGACTGAGGTGTCCATGTTAGGCCCTTACCCTGCCCCTGCTTGTTCTCAGCTCAGTGTGGGAAGGGGGTGCTGGTCCTTCAGGAGAGCTATGGGGGAGGGAGCCTTAGGGACAGACCACTGGAGTCCAGCATTCAACTCCAAACAGGGAAACGTGTCTCAGGGGTGATGCTGCCTGGTGAGCTTGGGAATGAACTGCCTGCACTGGTCACCACTCCCCTGACCTGACCCAACAGACACCCTGGCTCTGTTGGGTACCCTCAAATCCATCTCGACACTGAGATTCAAAGGTTTTTGAGGATGGTTCCCCAGAGCTCATAGACCCTCTGCACTTCATGTGTGCAGAGGGCAACGGTGAGAAGGGTTGTGGGAGACAGTTGCACAGGCTGTGCACTGAACCATAGCAGGAACGTCCCTCACGTAGATGACGTGACCAGGGCACACACGGCACTTGTGCAGTGTGGCATCCCCGAGGCTGAGCCACCTCACACCATCTGGGGGCCATGGGGCACCACTGGCAGGGATGGGGTGCTCCCACGTGCTCCTCTCTCACACATTGCCACGTGCTCCCACACTCACTCTGACATACTCACCCAGCGCCTACAAATTCACAATACATGTTCACAACTGTACTCACACCCACCCCTGTGTGTCCACACTCACACTCCCTTATACACTCTGGAGACCCTGGGGACCAGGTCCCTCACGTGCCCACCTTGGCATGTGCCCTCAGGGCTTATCACTATTTATCAGAATGTGACTCCCCAGAGGCTGGGCCAGGCCTCCCTGGATAGTCCCTGCTGTGCCGGACAGAGCCCATCACACCTGGCTCAGAGTGTGAGAAATGCCCACAGGTGCCCAGGGCACGGTGCCTGGGAGGAGGCTGACAGGGATGGGAGGCTCCCAGGCTGCAGGGCTGCATGTGCATCTGACCTGGCCTGGCTTCTTCAAGCCCCACCTGGCCCATGGCCCCACTGCTGCCCAGGACCAGAGGAGGATGTGGATTGTCAATAGAAAAAGTCTTCTTGTTTCAACCCCACAGATCATAACAAATAGTCAGTTGGTCTGGAGAGAGAGGAAACCAGCAGTGGAACCAAGACCACGAATGATCACCTAGGAGGGGAGAGGAAAGTCAAGAGGGGAAGATGCCCAGTCTGGGGACCCCTGAAGCCTGGGTGCCCATGTCTCCCTAGACAGGGATCCTGACCATGCTGCTGGGAAGAGTTGGGAAGTCCAGGAGGGCCCTTGAGGCCGCTGATAAGGAGGGTGCTTGCAGTGCAGAGAGTGATTCCCTGGTACTTTCTGGGCCCCCAACACTCATCTGAAGCATAAGAATCCTTGTCTGAGTCCTCGATTTCTCTGCACAGGTACTGGTGATGTTCGCTTCACAGGAGGGGGAGAATGGACATCAGAGCCCCTGGGGCAGGACGGGACACACAGTGGCTGGTTGTCAGCACTGGGACGGAGCCTGGGTCCTGGCCCTGGGGGGCAGCAGGCTGGGGAGGAGGGTGGGGTGTGCTGACGCAGGGAGTCGGCTTGCTCTCTGGCTCGGATATTGGAAAAAAATCCATCTCTCAGGGAAGACAGGCTCATCCTATTAGAAATATGGATTTCTGACTCCTGCTGAGTTGGAAGCCCCACTGCCTAGGAGGGAAGGGCAGTGCCCAAGAACCTTGAGCAGGTTCTGGCAGCCCCTGCCTTCCTTGGCCCTAGAGGAGAGGAGGGCCCAGGAGTCCTGAGGTTACAGGGGCCTAGACTGGATCCTCACCTTAGTGCCTTGCACAGAGGGTGCAAAGGAGTGTCTGGGGTGGGAGCCAGGCCCTGGCTCTGTCCTTCCCCAGGTGTCAGGGCTCACCCCTCCCTGGCCAGCCAGGGGTCCATCTCCCCAAGACTGGGGACACCTGGTTCAGAGTCAAGCTCACTGGGCCCTGACAGGAAGCCAGATCTCTTTCCTAGGATGACACTTTCCAGCCCCACCTGGCGTGGTAGCTCTATACCAGGTGTCGAGAGGTGAGACATCCTGGAGCTATCTTAATAATCCTATTTAAATACAACTTCCTCTTTATGCTTTTAATTTGTATGTAACAATTTGATAAGTGTGCATGATTTTATGTATCAGAAATAAAAGCAAGAAGTCTCTGTTCTGCCCTCCCACCCCCATTCCAGTGACCCCCAGGAAACCACTTTCCATGCTGAGCTGTTCTAATTGCACTTTGTTGTTTCCCGAGCCCCCCCCCCGCCACTTCCCCCCCCCCACCCCGTATTTGTCTCTCTCCTTGGCTCCTCATTTCTTTTTTTTTTTATTTTATATATTTTTTACATCATTTTTCATTTTTGCACAATGTATGCATTTTCATCGTGGTTATAGTCCCCATACAATTCCCATCCCCCCCTTGTTTTGATCCTACTCCCTCCTTATTACCCCTCCCTGCCCAGTGTGTCTTTGGCTTATAGTTGCTTATTGATTTATGCCCAAATTTCCCATCAGAACTATTAATTCCAATGATGACAGTCAACATTTCCTTTTCCTCCCCCCTGAGGACACCCCTCCAGGAGAATTTGAGTATCTTCAGAACTGGGATCAGCTGCACCTGGTGTGACCCTTCCACACCACCCTCTGCCCCACTTCCCCACCCTGGGAATTGCCTTCGTCCTGCCCAACATAATGTTTCTTGGTTTATGCCTTCATTTTGGTGGTAAACACCCTGCAGTGGGCATCTGAGAAAAGGTGCCTGGGACAGTTTTTTTCAGACATTGCATGTATGAATGTTTGTCCACCCTCCTGACCGGCAGACCTGTGGCTGTGTCTGGAGTCCCAGGTTGAAGTCATTTTCTCTCCCAATGAAGAAGGCACTGCCCACTGTCCTCATGACTCCTTGGTGGCTTTGAGAAGGCTGCTGTCTTTCCTAGTCCCTGTCTTTGGAATATGGCCCGTTTTCCCCAGTGAAAGCTTTAAGATTGTTCCCTTATTCCTGCCATTCTGAAATCCTTTCTGTCTAGAAACTCATGTCATTCAATTACAGGTGTTTCTTTGAGCCCCTTCTTCAAGCTCTTGTATTCTGGTTCTTCTCAGTCTCATCTTCTGGAACTTTTCAGTCTTCTGCTCCACCTCCTAGCCCTCCCACACCTTCTCTCCTCCTAACTTATCTAATGTTTCCTACTTTCATTATTTCCCTTTCTATTCTACTTCTAAGGGATTTTTTTCAACTCTAACTTCAACTACTCTACTGATTTTTAAAAATTCTGCTCCTATGTTTCAAATGGTAAAAATTTCTTTTTTCTTTTCCTCTTTTATTTTTTTTTAGTGAATGTTCCTTTTATCAGTCTCTGGTTCCTAGTTCATGGAGTGCTAGCTTTTTTTACCTCTCTGATGCAAGAAATTAATTGATTAATTAATAACTTTGGCAATTCCTCTTTTTCTGTTTTTTAAAGATTTATTTATTTAATTATGTAAGAGCTGGGGTGTAGGCCAGAGGTGTGGGGGTGAGAGGATTCACCAGAGACAGAGTGGGGAGCAGAACAGGCAGATCATACACTGCTGAGGGGAGCAGCAGGGGAATCAGGAGAGGTCTGCTGCACCATGTGGGTAGCTCCCTGCCCGGGGATTGAACTCATGCTGCAGTGGCTGTGGCTAGCTTCATAGTGCTGAGACTTAACCCTTTGAATTCCTCTTATAAAAGTTTTCAGTGAGAAAACCGTAATGTGAACTCTACCTCCTTAACAAAAATTTAAGGATACATCATGCTGAATGAAACAAACAACTGTGGGTGGCCAGATATAGCACAATCCTGCATATCTGAGGAAGCTAAAGTTGTCAGACTCAGTGAAGCAGACAGCAGCCTGGTGATGGCTGGGGGTGGGGGGTGGAGCAGGGTGTGGGATGTGGGGCGTAGGGGGATGGGGGTTTGTGCAGGATAAGTGTTCCTCTTGGGGTTTCTCTAGCTCTACCATTGCCTCTACCTCTCCCAAGTTCTTTGAAAGTCTCTCACACTGGAGACTTTCCTCAGACACCCAGTGCCCTCAGCTGTCACTATGGACATTGGCTTGAGAACCAGAGACACTCAAGGTAAGGTTTGTGCACAGGACACTCCATGGGCCCCTGGGAGAGGGCCTGCCCATTTCTGCAAACCACAACGTGTGGTACCCTTGGTCTTTTTCTCAGGCAGTCTGCCTTGAGACCATTCCAATCTCCTGCAGGCATAGTGGTGGGAAGCTGAGCACAACTGTCAGTTAGGGAGGACTCAGGCTGGGGCTGGGGCTCGCCATTCCTTAGAGGCCCCTTTCCACCCCTCCTGTTCATCATGAGGCCTGCTGCCTGGGCCCAGCTGCTCCAGACATCAGCTCCGCTGTGCTGGTTGGCGGGCGGGTGCTCCCTTGGCTGCCTGGGGCCTGGTGAGTATCAGGGTGGCTCTGACTGGCAGCCAGCCCTGCTGTCTCAGCTCCGTCAACACCCCATGCCAGGCGTAGCTGGTACCTCCAGTCTTGAGCGTCCCCCACTGCAGTTGACATGCTGGTTCCTCTGCCCCACTTACTCAGTTGCTACTGCTCCATCTGCTTTCTATCTCTCACGCTTCTGGCAAAATCTCTCCTTTGCTATTGTCACTCTTCCCATTCTCTCTGCTTTGTGGACATGTGCCTTTTTTATCCTCTCCTTGTCTGCTAGTGGGACTTGGCAGGAGAACAGAGAGATGGGTACATGCTGAATCGCCACATGTCCCCAGAAGGAACACGTCCCTTCCCGTCCCCTGGACTCTGTTTCCCCGTGTGAGGACAGGGGAGGTGTGGGGTGAGGTGACTTTGCAAGCTCTGGCCAACTCTAGCATGTTTCTGGGTTGTGCTGAGTTCTGAACAAATCCTCACAGACCACAGGGGAAAGCTGGCTGGGGAGGCTGTGGCACTTCTGTGGTGTCCAGGACATCGGTGGACTGAGCTGGCTTCTCTCCTTCCCAGTTTAGATGACTGCCAAGGCCCAGCTCCCAGGGACCCAGCAACTGAACACTGGGTCAGTCCCTGCCGCTCACACTCCAGGCACAAAGCTAGCGAGTTCAAGGCCAGAGTCCCAGGCCCTGAGGCTCGGGCCTGTTAGGGATGAAAAGATGATTAAAAAAGAGAGTGGTGGGAGCTGGGGCACCCAGACATCTCATGATGCCTCACAAAACACGCATCTGAGAAGGTTTTCGTATAAATACCATGTCCGTGAGCTGTCTGCTCTGTGTTAAAATGTCATATATTCATGGAAATTATGAGGAGCGATAGGCCATCAGTCCAGGACACGACTGCCTCGATGAGACAGTTTGTTACCCACAGTTCCCCTAGGAGGCGCCACTCCATGACAGGCCAGCGGGGAAGAGCTCAGGGGCTTCCTGGGGGGCTGTGAGAGGCTGAAGGATAAGTAGGATTTCGAGACAAGAGCTGGTGAATGAAAGAGGCACCTGGGAACAGGGGTCGGTCAGGAGGCAGAGGAGCACGGAGAGTCTGGGCGAGGGCCCTTACTGTAGCTTTCACCATAAAGAGCTGGCAAGGCAGGCAGCAGCCATATCTTCAAGCTGATTGCATACGTTCAGTGGATTGTGGACATGGGGGCTCTTGGGATAGTGACCTCAAGTGCAGGAGCCCATAGAAGAGGTGGGGGGTTCAGAGTCCGTTGTTCCTTGCCTTTTGTGGTCGCTAGCTAGGAAGTCCTCCAGGGCCAGCAAGGCCCCAGATGTCAAAGCATTTGACTTATGGAAAGTGAGCTGTAGGTGATAAACACCCACCTCTGGGCTGCCAGCGAGGGCCCTCAGCTGGGGGTCAAGGCGTAGACCTGGCCACGCTGAGGGAGGCTGCTCTGGGTGGAGGAGAAGGGAAACCCGGGTCCAGAACTCCCAGGGCTGGTGTGGGTACAGCTGAGCCAGGACTTTGGAGGGTGTGCTGGGAGCACTGGAGCAGGCTGCCTGCAGCGCAGGGGACTCCTGGGGGGCTGTGAGAGGCTGAAGGACAAGAAGGATTTCGAGACAAGAGCTGGTGAATGAAAGAGGCACCTGGGGGCAGGGGTGGGCAGCATAGCTAGGCAAGGGGGCTGTTGTGGGCCAGGCCATAGAGGACCAGGACCTATGACCATGGGAATGTCCACCTCTTCCTCCTCCTTTCTCACCTCTCTACCTCCTCTTCCTGATCTGAGGCCTGTCAACTGGGGCCCAGTGGTGTGATTAACTGACCTCTAAGTAGTACTCAACAGACCTCCAGCCCAAGCTCCCCAAACATAGTGGGGAACCCCACAGGCCTTACAGGGATAGCAGGTGCTGGAGAGAGAGGCCTGGGCTGCTCCTGTCTGCTGGTCTGGTGAGGTGGAGTTTGGGTGGGGGGTCTGCCTCCTGGTTATTGCCAGCTGCAGGTCAAGGGAGCCATCAGGGGCATTGCTCAGGGGAGGGGTCTCCTCAAGTGCTGCCTGATGGCGGGAAAATAAAAGCCATGATTTAGAGGCAGCCTCCACTCGACGGGCTTCCTTAGCCGAAGACGCTCAGCTAATGAACCTCAAGCAGATTCATGGCTGTGTGTGAAGTCGCGGGGTCCTCACTCCGCGGAGACGAGCAGCATAAATCTTTGTTTTTAATGTCTAATGATATGTAAAATATTTAAATTTGCAACTCAGAATTATTAAGCTGCCAAGGTTTTTTGCCTATTAAAGTGTATTCTTGCCTGAGAATTTATGGGGTGCCCCGTGCCCGCCGCCAGCCCCTGTTAGGGGACAGGAGGCATAGATTTGTGGTCTCCTACTGTAAAAAACTTCAGGATTGTCTGACCCTGTAAACTGAAAATTCATGTCTCTTGCCCGGGGACAAATGCATTCTTTGTAAAGGCGGCCCATGGCCAGCCTTGGGCTCATGTTAGTTTATTGTCACTGGTTGATAACGTTTAATGGAAAAGATACAAGAGTGCCAAAGAATTTTAATTATTTTTGTGATAAAGTTATATGTTCGGCCTTGAAAAAGTAGAGATAATGCAGGGATTCATTATTATTCCCAGTGTGTTTAAACAGACGACACAGAATGCAAACAAAAGCAGATGAAATTTGAAAAGTATTATCAATATTGCAGATAGCAGATGCCCTTTCGAATCAGAACAAGCATATCTTCTATAGCAACTTTATGGTTGAGTAGTTTATTCATTTCTATTAGAAGGTTGTACGTTTCTAAAATATGTAGATGGTATCTAGAAAAACCAACCAACCAGACGGGTCATTCTGCTTGTTTTCCTAAATTTATTATTTCACTTTTGCGGCCCCGCTCTGAGGGGCATTAACATGGGAGTGGAGTCTTATTGTGTCAAATTCTATCTTGTGCATGACCTTTGGCGGCTTGGCGCTGGTGAGGCAAGGGGACCGGAGCGCTGTGTCTGGTCCGCGGCCGACCTTGCCTTTGCCTTTATCCGGCTTGTATCTGGAGCTTGACTTGGGGCCTGGCTGTCTGTGGCTGGGCTTTCTGTAGTCCCTGGGCTCCCTTTGGTGCCCCAATGGAGGGAAACCAGTCCACAAGCAAGTAACAGGTACCCCTAGGCACCTGGCCTCCCCCCCACCCCAACTTTGAGGGGCTCTCGAGGCGTTGGTGATTTTGGCTTTGCCTTCCATGCATAACAATGGGTCTGACCTCCTCCAGGGCTGCCATCTCTGAGGGCCCCTGGTCCCTGGGTGGCGGCTCTGGCTTCTTGGGCAGCTGGGGCTTCCTCCAGGTTCTGCTAGTTGTCTTGGGGGTCTAGGAGCAGGCAGGAAGACTGACTGACCCTGGAGCCCATGCACCATCTTTGGCCTGGGAAGATCTCTCTTGCAGTGCTGTCCTCACTTCCCTTTCTGAGCCATGGATCAAGTCCTGGCCTCTTTGCTCAGCGGCGTACCCTGGTGCCCTGTTTTGCAATCCCAGAGACTTGGGCAGGTGACTTTTCTGAGGGCCCCATTTTCTCAGCTGTAACACGGGTTGTAGATACTGTCTGGGCTGTTAGGACTACATGATGTGGCACTTTGATGTCAAGCTCTCAACGCCTTGTTTTATACTTACGGAGAGCTCAATAAGAGTAGCCGTTATTATTATGGCCATTCTTGTTTTCTTTCAATGGTGTCCACGGCATGCGGGAAATTACCTGTCCTGTGCCAGCTGTCTGTCAAATTGGGCTCCGACTATGGCTCCTCCTTGGCTTGGGTTGCCTCAAGCAGACCCAGGAGAGTGACAAGAGCTGCCAGGCCTGTCTGGGAGCTAAGGATGGGTGTGGACAGGGGCTAGGACAGGAATGAAATGGTGCCTTCTTAGGAGACAGGACTTGCCCAACAGCAGAACATGTACAAAATAAATCATGTGATCGGCCATCAGAGGATCTCCATACCTTCCAAGGCTCGGTGAACCACACGCTCTGTGCTCCCATCACATTGGATGGAGTTAGAAATTAATAGCAAAAGGAAAGCAAACAATTCCTTTACACTTGGAAGTGAAACAGAATCTTTAAAACAGAAATAATAAATTAGGAAAATCTAAAAAGGAATGAACTTGAGGATTAAATCTGTGGGACACAGAGAAAGAAATACTTAGAGGGAAATTTATGCCTTAAATATATTTATCAGGAAATGAAAGATTGGCAATAAATGAGCTTAGTGTTTGACTCTCGAGATTGGATAAAGAACAAACTCAGAGAAACAAGAAAGGAAGCAACGAGGACAAGCACAGACACTTAAAAAATAGAGCAGACCAACAAAGGCTCAGACAGGTTTTTAAAAAAAATTGCTAAGGCAGAGGAAGGGACAAAGAGATGCTGCTGTCAGGAAGGAGTACGAACCCTCGGAGATACAGGCTCTGGGAAAAGTGGGCCTGTGTTTCCCAAGCATCTGCCCGGTCTGGCGTGCCAGGGCCAGCCCTGGTGTATGCCTGTTGGCTCCCCATAATCATCAACGGCGCCTCCTTTCACCCCCAAGTATCCTGGTTTAAAAGGTAACTCACATGAGGCCTGAAGTATGCGGGTCATGCATAAATTCATACCACATCCTGAAACCTTAGTATAAGCAAAAGAAAGTAAAATATCTCATTAATATTTTTCACATTGATTACGCGTTAAATAATCTTTTGGATATATTGGGTTGAGTCAAATACATTAGTAAAATTAATTTCACCTGATCCTTTTATAGGGCTACTAGAAAATTAAAAATCACCTCTGTGACTCACACTCCATTTCTGAAGACGGTGCTGACTCTCTCGGCCGCTGTGGCCATCACCCAGTTCTGGGTCAGGGGCCTGGGGAAAGGCAGAGGCTTGGGGTTCAACTCCAGGCCCCCGCACCAGCTTGTCTAGGTCAAAGGACACTGCTTGTATGTTTCAGTTTGCCTCTCTCTAAAACGGGAATTGTACTATCTAGTGAGGCTTGGGGAAGTTAAACTTAGATAATCCTTAGAAAGCACTTGGCAGTCTGCGGTTAGCATTCGTTAAATATTAGATGCCAGGCTCAAAAACCTGCATAAAGATGAGAGGCTTCTTCCCTATGGTCGTGTGACTCCATTTATGGCTTGAAAGATTTTGGTCCACTGTCTCAGGAGAGCAAAACCAGCCTGCCCGTGTGAGGGCACTGGGACCCGTCACCTGCACCCTTGCACCCGTAAGAGCTGGCCTGGCGGGTGGGAGGCCCCTCTGCTTCTCAGCAGCCTTTCCTCCTTCCTGCTTGTCCCACTCCCACCGGGCCCCTGCAGTCACAGCCCCTCTGGTTTGAGCGAGGTGAGAATGTTCTTTTAGGCTCCCCTGCAGAGTCAGGGCTCCCTAAGTTTGGACCCCAGACTTTGCTCTCTATGTCCCGCTGGCCATCCCCACTTTGAGCCTGTGGCTCTGTCCAGCGCAGTTTGGCCAGTTGCTTGACCAACGCTTTCTTGGTTCATCAAACAAACTGCCCGCTGGAAGCTAATGTTCTTTCAGACCTGTGGACCTGGTGACCTCAGTTTCAGCACCCCAGAGAGACTTAGTGCAGAGTGCCCTTGGGGGCTCTGTCTCTACCTGGCTGCTAGCATTGGTCTCCCCCTCTGCAAATGCAGACCTGGGGACTTTCTGGGCGGAGTCTCTGAGGACAACGCCTGATTTCAGGATCACACCCAATCTCCCAGTCCATACGTATTCACTGGCCAGTCCCCTTCCCTGGCCATTCCAGGTATGGATGCCATGAAGATTGGGGACCTGATGGATGAGCATGAAGTGAGCACAGGCGAGCCCCCTACAGCCATGGCCCTGCTTCAGGTCTAGGCAAGTCAGGATCTGGGGGTGCTCCCCCGCCTCCATTCATTGGCTCCCACAGAGACTCAGTCTGAGTGGAGTCAGGAGGTCTATACACCAAGAGTTCATGTTCATCTAGAAATTCAGAGTCGACAAAGTGCTTCACAGTGTTCTGCTGAGAAATGTTATTATTCTTATTTACAGCCCAGACAAAGTAAGGACCTTGGTCAAAAACTTCTAACTGGTCACAGAAGAACCAGAACTTGAAAAACTACCTGGTTCTGGAGTGGGGTATCACCAGGGGGGTGCTGGGCAGCCTGCTGCCTTGAGGTCTATCCCATCTGCCCTACAGGACAGCTTTGAGCTTCCTGGTGGTGTTATGCGGAAGGGGTGCAAGCTCTTGGGAGGCAGCAGAGAGGATGGCAAAAGCTTGAGGTCGATAGAATGGGGGTTCAGGCCCCAGTGTTTCCTGCTGCTTGGCCTGTGAGGCCGGGGACAAGGTCCTATCTCAGGGGCTCCACCCTCGCCCTCTGGGGTGATGCTGGTGCCCCTTCACTTTGCAGACATGATGAAGCAGGCAATGCCCATCAGTGCCCACTTTAGAGACCCCACTTTAGATGGTGTGATGTTGTGTCTGTGGGGTCTGTGATGTTGGGAAAGGCTGGATTCTGGCGCCTGTCTCCAGGGCCAGCAGCAGCGGCTCTGCGCTTGGAAGCGTCTCTAGGAGGGATCATCATCGCTTCGAGGCCCATGGGCTCATCCAGGAGGTTACTGCAGGAGCCCCGGGGCTGGATGCCACATGGATATTGCTTGGCAACTCCTGTCCAGTCTCTCAGGGGAACTCCCAGTTGCGCCTTCACTTTTCGCTGTACCTCCTGGCCTCCTGTCTGTGAGCACCTCACGACTGACTGTGCCTCATGCCAGGCAGGGCTGGAGCCCTCTCAGCAGTGGTGCAGGCAGCTGGCTAATTCTAACTGGCCTGCAGCCTGCCCCCAACTAACCACTCAGGCCTAGTGGGGAGTTGGGCAAGGGAACCTGGTTGGTTGGAGCAAGCTGGTGAGCAGGGCTGGCGCCACTGCTGTGTGCTGCGGGTCCCCCACGCTGACACATTTTAGGGCTCCAAGAGGGAGGCGCCCACCTTCATTAAGGAGTCCTGTCTGTGCCTTACTCCCCCCACCCCCTGCAGCTCCCACCCACAGAGCTTGAAGACCCCAGAGGCTCTACACAGGGAGCGGCGGGCGGGACTGTACAAGAACCAGCAGGAGCATGTGCTGCTGTTCTGTAAGCCCTGCTCCTCTTTGAAAATGGGTCTTCTTAAAACCCTCCCCTCTGGGAAAAGTGGCTTTGCTGCTACCATCACACATGGTGACAACATTAAAAGGCAACATTGTGCACACAAGGTCCCAGGTAGTTATAATTAGAATAATTGTCCCATGTCTAGGTGCCCCTCTTTCTGGGAAGCTCAAAGCACTATGAGCATTATTCAATTAATTCTGGAAATAGCCGGTGAGAGAGGTGAGGGCAGGCCTGTCATGCGCCGTTTGCAGCTGGGGAACTATGCACTGAGAGGTTAAGTGACTCGCCCAAGGTCCCACCGAGTCAGGAACTGAAATCCCCCCTCAAATCCCCCCTAGGCACAGTGGATCAGAGCCTTCACAGTGAGCACTTACTCTGCAGCTGCAGCTCCAAATGGCAAGTAAAAGGGACCAGTTTTCATACAAGTGGCAGAAATTTCCCATGGAGCCCGAGGTCAGTCCCCCCCACCCCAACAGGATGTATACCACCTGCCCCTGGCCCCCGGCCCCCACTCTGCCCAGCCTGATGAACTCCCTCCCAGCCCAGCTTCCTGCAGACAGTTCTCTGAAGTCAGAGAAGTGACCTAATAAAAGTTCCTGGAGTCACGAACATGCAACCAGAGAGGTCACCGACTGGATACAGCTCATGAACGGCAGGGCCAGTAGCTATGGAGAACAGTTGTCTTTTTTGGGAAACAATCAACAGAGTCATAGATGTTTAAGTAACTCTCTCGATGGTGTTACCTCAGCTGAATTATAAGCACTCCATCCTCCTGGGCGGACCAGCAGAAGCGGCTTTAACCCCATGTGCCACGAAGGGACATGGCTTAAGGAAACCTCAGAGCCAGGTGAGGTACCAGGTGAGGTACCAGGCGTGTATGGAAGGGGTTTCTCTGGAAAGTTCTGACTCCCTCTGGGCAGAGCAGGAGGATGACTGAGGATGGAGACATGGGCTTTAGAGAAGCTTCTGGGCTTGGCTTACTCATGAGAGCCCTCCGGCAGGGGCTTCCTGAGCGAGTGCTGCAGCCCACTGGGAGGAGCGCAGGGTCAGCCTGCAGGTGTATACAAATCCACGCACTCATCAAGCGATGAGGGTGTCTGGCTCCGGGAGATGCCCATGTGCCAAAAAAAAAAAAAAATCACAAAAAATAAGCCAACCAAAGTCAGGTTGGGATTCCTGCCTCTGGGGAAACAGGCTTAAGAATCACACAGCAAAGTCATGTGGTGAATTCCAAGAGGCGAGAGCCCTGGGAGATGTGAATGAATGAGAGAGAAGGGAGTGAGGCCTAGTGGGGAGTGGGGAGAGGGGAAGACACCCCAAGGAAGCAAGGGGCAGTTGGGGAGACTTAGGGCATTGCCTGTGAAGGGGAGAGAGAGAGAGAGAGAGAGTGTGTGTGTGTAGAGATAGGTCTCGGGCACAGGGAATAGTGAGTCAAACTTATCATTGGATAGGAACAGTGAGAAATAATGACTGGGTGAGGGAGTCTGAATAGGAAACACCAATACAAACTCCAGAAAGCCTTTTTTTTTTTTGTCCTATGAATCATTGTCTTGGTCTCCTCAGGCTGCCATAGCAAATACCATACCCTGGGACTTAAGCAACAGACACTTGTCTTACAGTTTGGGGGCCATGCGCTTCTCGTCTCAGGGTGTGGTGAAGGCCTCTACCCAGTCTGCAGGTGGCCACGGTGGAGAGAGAGTTTACCCTTGTGACCTAATCACCCCAAAGGCCCCACCTCCAAATGCTGTGCCCCTGAGTGTCAGGTTCAATAGTCTACAGCGATCATTGAAATTCAAGTCCAGATAACTGTTCCTTACAGGGGCGTGTAGAGAGTGTGCAAGCTTATCAGGGCAGACTGAGAAACAGCGGAGTAAGTATACCTGGGTTAGAGCCCGTGGGGCTCTCCTGGCTTGGGGTGCAGAGTCCAGGTAACATGGCGGGTTGGCATGGAGGAAGCACCTGTTACTGTGATGATATCAACGCCCCCTCATAACCTCCCAAGGACCATCTCACCTTACTTTTGGCTGCTGTGGGGTTTTTGGATCTTTGCCCAGACTTGTCCCAATCACAAGGAGTAGGAGGTAAGACCCAGGAGGACTGTCAGGCTTCTGGGGAACCAGTAGGGATCTGTGGGGACCCCAAGTGTCCTATGTGTTGTTGTGGGGAGTCCCTCTCACATCTTACTACAGTGGAACTCATAGCCCAGGGCTGGCTTATTCCATGGGCCCCCTGCAACCCCATGGGAGTGACAGAAACTTGATCGTTCTGTTATTAGCACCCCCTCAGTCTCCCTATCTGCAAGAGAAGGCGGTGGGCCTGGGGTACCCATGCTTGCACCACCTTTGACAGGGCCCAGAACCCGCCAGCTCGGTCTCCCCAGGACAACTTTGGTGCCAGTGAGGGGCCCCAGGAGCAGGAATTCAGGCTGGGAGCAAAGCCATTTAAACAGCCCTCAAGGGCTGCCTTCCTCTCAGAGAAATAGGTGGCCCAGCTCCTCCCTCCCGCCCTATGATTATACAATAGATTTAAAGTCTCTGATATCCACAAATCTACATCAAAATATATTCTCTAGCCATGGGGAACGTCTCAGAATTGTTAACCTTCTCCCCAGGTATTAGAGGTAACACACTGTGAGATTAGATGTATATTTTCTTCAAGATACACCACCCATTGAGGGGTTCATATTTACATCTTTTGTTGATATTTTTTATAGATTAAAAGCGCCTCTTTGCTAGGTGATAATTCTGCTAAGTACTGTAATTTGCTGCCATTAATATTTGTCTGAGTCGTAGTTTGCAAAATATATTTGAAACCACGTTAGAAAGTCGCATAATTGCTTCTTTGTGAGCTGGGGAAATGAGTGGTTTCTTTACCCAGCCTTTATCCTGTTAACCTCGGAGGGGAGGGGTGTTCCCCAGCGTCCTGGGAATGGCTGAGCACCATTAGCCACTGAATTCCAGTGCCTGCTGGTGGTGGAGAACAGCCCGGCTGGACAGACGCCCTGTGGCTTCGGCTCTGCAGCACGTGCAGGTCTGGCCTCGCTCTCTGAGTTCCTGAGATGCCCTTCCCAGCCTGGGCCTTAGGCCTGGCAGATGCAGTGCGCGACCCACTCCAGGAACCCAAGGCAAGACACCCGCTGTTCACTCAGTGACTCATCTGCAAAACGGGGCCTCGCTCTCCTGACCCCATGCTCTCACAGAAGTATGTGAAGGGCTCCTGCCCAGGGGCTGAGTGTCTCCACGCTGCCACATAGCAGATGCTCAACGGGTATCCTGGGAATGTGTGGACGATGCAGCTAGTGGCTCTGCCAGGCCCCAGCTGGAGAGCAGGGCTGGGGGCCCAGGGCACCAGGCACCCAGGGCTCCTGTTGATGGTTTGCACCCCCACTGCCTCCCCAGCTCCCACTCGAGCTAAGCTCATTGGGATCCACACCCTGACTCTGCTCCCGCCACTCTGGGTTTGGGGCCTTCTGAGCCATGTGCCATTGCTGAGGTCCGGGATGCTGAGTGAGAGTCAGCCCTGGATGCTGGATCACCAGGAGTCTTTCCATGCTGCGGCTCGGGCAGCAGGGTCTGGAAGCAGAGTGAGTGAGTGAATTCAACTAGCCAGCTGAGTGATGAACTGGCCTGAGGACTCGGGACAGGAGGGAGCGACGTCCAATGTGAGAGGCCCTCCAGTCTGGCTGGTCACCAGGACAGCCCTGGCTACCTCTCTGAGCAGGGGGCACGGCAGCCTGTGTTGTCTCTACCTGTGCTCTCTGCCTGCTAAGAGGGTTCCCTTTGTCCCCAGCCCTGGCCCGGCCCCCTTACCAACCCTGTTCTTTATGGGCAGCTGAGAGCTTCCCTCTTCAGACTTGACCCCAGCTCTTCCTCAGTCTTCCTGTGATGCACAGGGGATCCCCTCTGGTTTGAAAAAGAGTTAATTGAAAGTTCAGAGAGGAGGGAGGCGACCCAGAGCCACAGGGCTCACGGCTGGGTCTTGAGGTCCTCACCCTGGGACAGGCATGCCCAGGGTGTGCAGACACCCAGGCCTGGGGAGACAGGCTAAGGGCAGATGAGCGGGGCCCTTAGCTGGTGGTCTTGTAGCTTTCACTCCGCAAATGCTGGCTCGGCGAGTTCTCGGAGGCCTTCTCTGTGCACACCTGCAGCCCAGGCGAAGGTACTTTGGCTACTGAGTCTTGTTCCCGTCTGCACCACAGCTACCCTCCTATCACCTGCCTCACGGAGTCTGGGCCCTCCAAGCCATGTGCCTTTGTTGAGGTTCAGAATGCTGGGTGAGAGTCAGCCCTGGATGCTGGATCACCAGGGTGTGACGTGCATTAGAAGAGAAGGTGTCTTATTTGGGTCCCCTATATTCTTGCTATAAGTGAAACCATCCGATATTTTTCTTTTTCCTTCTGGCTTATTTCACTGAGAATAATTCCTTCTAGCTCCATCTACATTGCTGCGAATGGCATGAGTTTATTTTTTTTGATTGCTGAATAGTATTCCATTGTGTATATGTACCACATCTTCTTGATCCAGTCAGTGTAAAAAATAATAACAGTTCAAAACACAACACAGCAAAAACAGACAATTACAAACCAGAGACACCCTGCAGGGGAGGAGGCAGGAGAGGGATCAGAGGGAGGGAGGGAGGGAGGAGCACAGGGGACTGAGGTGATGGTGCATGGGCGCGTTGGGGAAGGAAACTCTGTGGGGACTACACCTGAGGGGGTGGGGAAGCAAATATTGTTTACAAATGAGAATGATGTAAAAAAAATAATATAAAAAAAAGAAGAGAAGGTGAATGTGAAGTGTTGTCTTGGTTTGGGTTCTGCAGAAGAAAGGCGAGGAAGGATCTGCAGGCAGGAGGGGCACAGGGGAAGGGGCAGGGAAGTGGGTGGTGGGTCAATGTGCGGGCGCAGATTTCCACAGAGTGACTGGCCCAGCCGTCCTCTCCTGCAGTGTTGACCCCCTGGGCGGCTGCGACCGGTGAAGGTCCTCAGCACGGGCAGTAGGTGCTGGTGCCAGGAAGCCATGGGAGCTGGAGGCAGTGTGCCGAGGGCAGACATGGGCAGTGCCTCGGGAGTCAGGAAATATGCCTGGCAACGTTAGTGTTCATTGAAGCTACTGCAGTCATCATTTCAAATTGGGGCCACCAAGACCAGTGTTTAACTTTTGTTTTCTTATAAATGAAAACCAAGGTCTTGAGGGAAGGCCTTATCTAGGGTCCTGGGGCAGCTGGGCCCCACTGTGCTGCTTCCTCGCTGGGGTGCCCCTGGGTGTCTGCTACACATCTTTCCCATTAAACCCTTACGGCATTGAATGTGATGGAATTAGGGGTCCCGTTTCACAGAGGAGACAGCTGAGGCCCAAGAAAGGCAAGTGAATGGCCCAGGCCACACGGCCAACCAGGGGCTGGAGCCCCAAATGCAGGCTTTGAACCCCAGCATGCATGACCTTCGAGAGCACAAAGGAAGCGAGGGGGTATGTTCTGTGGAAATGGAAGCCCCTAGATTCTGTGACAAGGACGTTCTGTGGAGGGAAGTTTTGGCCCAAACCAAGCTTTGAAGCTGTGGGAGATGCCCAGGTTAGGAACTCACATGGCTTCCAGCGAAGCTGGGCCTCAGAAGCTCAACAGTTGGGAAGCTCATGGCCCCCAGAGGGTGAGAGCCAGCTTGAGAGGAGCAGCAGGGATTGAGGAGAGGGGCTTCTGGAGTGAGGACAGGCAGGGGTGTGGCTGTCTACCCACTCAAGCACCTGCAGACACTCTCTCCCTGGTCCTTCTGAGGGGCAGATGTGCTCAGTGCCCTCTACAGGGAGAGACAGTCACCTCACTCTGCTCTTCAGATCAGATGGTGTCCGGACTCAAGCCTCAGGAGCCTGCATCCACCAGGCTGAGGTCCTGTCCTCACCGACCAGGCTCAGATCTGGGCTGGCAGGTGCTGGAAGACCAGGGGGAGGTCTGTGGTGCTGACATTGTTTCTGGGTGTCTTTTCTCAGGCTGGGGCTGTGAGGCTCCCCTCTCTGGGTATGTCTGTATCTGCTTTCATAGCTCTTATCCCCTCAGGTGTCGTGCGCTCCCCGACCTTCTCAGTGGATTTGAGACACTGAGGTTGGAGGCATTTAGGAGGCCATGGACCTTAGAGGCCCACAGAGGCCCCGCATGTTCTGTGTGGGGAAGGACAGAGAGAGGTTTTGTCCTCCTGAGAGGACCCATGCTTCCCAAAACAACCTTCAGAACCTTCCATACTTCCCAAACCAACACAACAAAAATTCAGTGTGCCATTTAGTTCTTTCTCTTTCAATTCCCACTTCTGCTACATGAACTTCTCACATACCTTGCTTGGGAGGTAGAATTTTTGTCTACCACATGAAGAATTTTTCTGATAAACCATTAAAGTTGGGAGCTTTGGGGGCCTCAGATAAATCCATTCTCCCTGGCAATCACAGTTGCCAGGGGTCACAGCTGGGCTTTCAAATGATTCAGGAATTTTAAGTCCAAATAATGGCCAAGTGGCCAGCCTGCATTCCACTCATGGGCCAGCTTCATGGGAGAATGGCCAATCCTGCCCTCCAGGGGTCTGTCGGTAGATGGGGCATGATGATATAAGGGAGATGTCAGAGACCTGTGAAAGCAGCGTATCCTCAGCAGGAGCAGTCTGTGGAGGCCAGGGGGACTGGACTGTGGGGGGTGGGGGACTGAACTGTGACCCGCATAGAGCCAAGAGCTTCCTTAGCCCACCTGGAGGGCCTATAGCTTGGCCCCCCAGTGCCTATAGCTTGGGTTTGTCCCCTTTGTCCTTTGGTCCCTGTCTGCAGAGAGGAGATTACCCTGTCTTTCAAGGTCTGGGCCACCTGGCACGGACGCCTTAGTCCTCCTGGCTGTCTTGTCCATCCTCGCTTTGGGCATCAGAGCCCCCTGGATACGTTGTCTTGTCACCCAGCCTTGATCACTGAGCTCCCCCAGTGCTGTGCCGCCATCAGGCTGCTCTGGATGTGCACCAATTCAGTAGCCTGCACGTGGTCGACCTCTCAGCCGTGCGCCTGCGTGCATGTTTCCCATTTGAAATACACATCGTTCTTGGCCTCCACAACCCACAATTTTTTTTCTTCTTTCTGCCTAGAGCTTCTTGGCAGCTCCTATTCCTGTCCTCTAAAGTCCCAGGCTGTTGGGTTTGTTCTGTGGCCTTCTCTACCTCTCTTTCTTCCTGGGCGGTCCTATCTGCGCCTACAGCGTGAGGCTCATCTGGTCAGTTAGCTCTCGCTGTGTGACGAGAACCAGGACCTCTATGTCAGAGAGAAAGGAGTGTGCGTCTTTGGCCTGTGCCACTGCGGTTGGCTGCAGGGCTCGCTCCTTGTGCCTCTCTGAGGTCCTGGGACACGGAGCGATCTGCTCATGGCAGAAATTCCAGCTCAAGCCTGCAAGACCAGCAGCACACAAACCCTTCAGCTTCAGCTTCCTTTGTGCTGCCATCACCTGAGAGGTGGACCTGGGTCAACCCCAAGGTCAAAGGGCCAGGAATTGTGCTCGGCCCAACATGAACCTTACAAGGACGTGGACAGATGAGTCCATCATGGCAGAGTGAGGAGCTGGGAGCAATAATCCAGTCTAGCCCAGCACACCTGTGCTGAGAACTCCAAGTGTGTCTCCAAGTCAGTCTTCTGTTTTGAGACTCAGTCACTATTCCAGGGCCCCTTGAGCCTCCACCTGGCTCACCAGGAGGCTGCCTATCCAGGTTGCCCATAGGTGTACTGAACAGGTTCAGCAGGTAGGCAGAGTCCTGTGATGTGGGCTGGGGGGCATAGTGTCATGAAGTACCTGGTCAGATGTGTGCCCTCTCTTTAAGACTCAGTTTGCCTATCTGTGAAATGAGCAGTTGATTTACATGATCTACTTATGCTGGTTGGGGTTTTGCATCACCTTAATATTCTTTAGGATTTGCTCCCCCTCTGGATTTAGTGATGTTTAAGAATATTGGGTGTTTAACCAGAGACTGATTTGGGGGATGCTAGAGACTTCTGCTGACCCTTTTTAGTGCCTGTTATTCTGAGCTGTCTGAGATGCTTGTGGAGTCAAGTAGGCCATGCAGGGTGACTGGTGAGGAATAACTGGGCCACAGGGAGAAAGGAGCTTCCTGGCAGTCAAGGATCAGTTCCGCATGCCCAGGCTCAGTTCATAGAGTCGGGACTGGTGATTAGCTCCACTGTCCCAGTTACCAAAATGGGGAACTCTTCTGTGTTCATTCTCATGGAGACAGCCGTGGTCCAGAACCTCACGTGCCAGGCAGGCTGCCCTCTGGTCTGAAGCAACCTTCCTGGAGCCCCATGTACCCCAAACAAAAGCTGCATCTGACTCCTCAGCCTTTGTGCACATCTGCATTATTAGCAATGCTAATACCATTCTGCAATGATAAATAATTAAACAATTATGGTCATGAATCAATAAGTTTAGCACATTTTTTCATCAGCAAATTGTACTGTATAAACAAGAAATATAAATTACCAAGTCTAATTTCCCCCTAAAATTATAAGCATTTTATATCTAATAATTAAAAAAGTATTAGAATTCAATGTAGGATAGTTAGAACTTTAAAGAATTTTCAGTTTCTATCAAACATCATTAAATTGTCATGTTTTATGTCTCTGAATCTGATTAACATTTTGAGATCTGGTCTCAGAAATCTTCTTTGTTAGCACCTGGAGAAGCGCCTCTAGGTTCTTGTTTCTCCCCATCCTCACAGACAGTGAATCCACTGGGCTCCAGCTTCCCAGGGTCTGAATCCACAGGGCAAGCTGGATGGCCAGGATTTATAGGAATTCTTGGTTGAAAGCACAGGTTACATTTCCTTGGCTTGCGGGCCAAAACACAGTGTTTTGTTTGGTCTGTTGGGAGTTGTTTTATTTTTATGTTTTGCTTTTAAGTTTAGATTTCCAGATTTTTTGAAAAGAAAGTAATCAGAAGATGTAGCATCACTGGGTTCATAGTTTAAGTGCCCATTTAAATGGAGCATGTCCAGATTGCCACAGTCCCCACCACTCCCTATAGTCTCCCAGGCACTGTGGTTGAGACATCAGGAATCATCTCAGAGTACCACGTGATCCTGGTATCTCTGGACCTGTCTTGCTCCTTAGGCATCTGGGTTTGCAACCTCTAGTTTAGTAGTTGGAATTTGGTTTTCATCCATTCTCTAAGCATGCAAGACAAGGTCACTAAGTCTCAAATTTCAGAACCTTCCAGGTGAGAAAACTGAGTAGATAAGTGTTAAATGACAAATTTTAAGGCCTGAGTTCCTTTCCACTGCTGCCAATTGCTTCTTATACTCCTTCGAGCCCAGCTGCAGCTCCTGCCTTCCTTGGCATCCTGCTGCTTCTGGTAAAACAAACCTCTGTAGCACCTTACCTACCTGGCCCCCAGGCTCCAAAGTGGCGGTCCAGGCTTCCAAACTCTCTCTTTTGTTTCACATGGTCACTACCAAGAGGTAACACACAACCAGAAGAATAACATGAAAACCAGCTTCCCATCTCTCCCCCACTTCCCAGCCCAGCTCTTCTGAGCCTATGATGGGAGGAGAAAGCCCCCAGATAGAATGAGCCCACTCCTGTCCCCCGTGCACCCCTTCCACGCTCAGCACGGGCCCAGGACCCTGGGAGCCCCACCGGCCGCCTCCACTCTCCCCTCCAGCACACGCCCTTCTGACTCTGTGTCTCCATTTCTCTAGTTCCCAGTGCCCCATCACCCCTGCACTCCATCCCTGCTGTGTCCACAGCCCTTGTCCCCCCGACTATTGGAGCTTCTGCTTTCAGAGCCTTAAGTTGTTTGAGAGATTTCAACACTGCTGAAGAATGGGGTTTCTATATTGCAAGTCTGAAAAGCACCTCCCACCCCTGCTTAACACAGTTAATGATCCCAATTCCCTGAGTCTAAGTCCAAGCTCCTCGACTTGGTGTCAGTTTAGATGCGGCGGAGGCTGGGGCAGGAAGTCCTCCCTAGCTAGCTCAGGGACAGGGAGGGGTGCTGTCAGGAGAAACCTCCCCTGGGAACCAAGGAGAAGACAGCAGCCAGTGCAGAGAAGGCAGGACTGTGTGCTCGCCCTGTCTGCACCTCGGTCCTGCTGTTCCCTCTGACACCCTTTCTCCTGGACACCCCCTGCGCTCCCAGCTCTGTATCATGGGATGGGTCTTGGTCATTGCAGGGGCTGTGGAGACACTCAGAAACCCCTTGCCTCATCTTCTGGACTCTCCATCTGTAGTCCTGAAGGGAAGGCAGGACCCACAGGGGAATCAAGTCCCCAGCACCAGCAGTGAAAAGGGGCAGCGAAAGCTCCCTAGGTGTGCGGGCTGGGCTGTGAGCTCTGCTTTGCTCCGTGCCCTGGGGAGGTCCTTGCTGTGGTGGACACTCACAGATGCATCCCTGAGATGACTCTGGGGTCTGAGAAACCTCAGTGCCAGCTGGTGCTGCATCCCTGCCGGGCACCTGCCGGACCTGAACCTGGCAACCTTGAGTCCCGCCACTTCATGGGGAAAGCAGGGCAGCCTTGTTTTCCAGGTCCTCCTGGCAGCTCCAGTTCTGGACCGCAGGTTGGTCAACAAGACTGTCACTCCCTGGGTCCTTTGTATCATTGCCTGGCATCCTCCAGGTGGGAGTTCTGAGGCTGGACCAGGGCTGGGCTCACTCTGAGGCTTGAAAAAGCCCTTGTGGCTGAAACCTGAAGGAGGAAGTAAACAGTCAGACATTTTGTGATGGCCCAGAGTCCAGGCTGGAGGGCCTGGCAGAGGGGCAAGGTCCTTCCTTCAAAGGCCAATTCTGGGCCCCACGAGTGTCTGTGCTTAGGAATCTTTGCTCCCAGGGCTGCTATTGTCATGTGTGCTTCTCAGGAATTGAAGAACATCCCTGCAATGGGCTAAGAACACCTAAACAGGAGAGCAGCCCTCAGTTGAATAAATCTGTCTGTCTTAGATTTATCAATCTCAGAAAAAATCTGTTAACTAAACAAGTCACAAGAGGCCTTGCCTGGGGCATGGACCTCTGCCAGACATTAACATTAGGGACAGGAGCAGATGAAACACTAGGGCATCAAATCGGGAGGGGCTGATGTGGGGAGTGCCTCATCCTGCTTTCCCCGGGGTGCAGAGCCTGAAGCCAAAGCCTTGGTGCACAGGAAGCTTCCTGGGGACCTGAGTCCAGACAGTGGGGTGGGGAAGGAGGCGGGGCTAGATTGAAGGTGCTATTTGGAGTATGGCCCACAGGTGCTTGATCCTAGGGACCTGGGGGGACAAAATGGGGACACCTTACCATTCAGCCCTGTCCCTATTGGTGAAGGTGACTCCAAGGCACAAGTTCCTCACATATTCAGGTTTTCCATAGGTGCGCCGTGCAAGTCCAGCAGATAACGAGAGCTTGTGGTGCGGGCTGGGGGTACCTGGTCCACAAGAGAGGTCTCATGCAGGGGGGTGTCCCCGTTGGGGCGAGAAGCAGAAGTCAGCTGTCTGGGGGGCCCATGTGATTTGGAGGGGGCAGGGCATCCATCTTGGTGCCTTTACTTTCCTCCCAGGTAGAAAGGTTCCAGATGTCCTATTGAGATGGTGCCTTGGCTCCTCTGAGGTCCAGGTGGAGCTGGTGCCAGGAGGATGCGGCAGGACGAGTGGCTAGCGGCAGGGAGCAGGTGGCCCTCCCGGTGTGCCCCGCAGCCCAGTCAGCGCCGTCACCTGTTGCGTCCACCTCGGTTTGTGGGTGGGAGCCCAGGGGGGCTGATGCCAACACCAGTAAGCCGGGGCCTCCAGATTTTGTTTCACTCGGTGGCTCTTAGCAACATGTTTCTTGCATTCTGCTCGTTCTGTTTCACATTTCACACTTCCGCAGGCTGAGAGATCCATCCATCTAGTGCAAATGCTTCTGACAGCACCGGGCGGAGGAGACCCCTGCCAGGCCCGACAAGGGGAATTGGGAGGGTTCCTGGCGGGGACCCTGGTCAGGTCAGCCCCATTTCGGGACAGAGGATGTCCCTGAACCCCACTCCACCTCTCCTGGTCCCGCGGCATTGGGGTGCCCTTCCTTTTATCTCCTTCCAGCCCCTCTGAATGCCTGCGGGGCAGGGCTACCCCTCCAAACCCCCCGAAACCTTCATTTCCAAACAGGTTATTTACGCTTTTACACTGTGGGGCTTATTTTGAAAAAGTTTTCTCTCCTACCTTCTCAAGCTCTCTACTCAGAAAAACAAAAACAAAAAACAAAACAAAACAGCAAACTTTTAATTTCCTCTCTCTATGTATCTCTATTTATAATTTTAATTCTTGTATACAAGTGTGCTCTATTTCCCTTTTGTTACACTAGATTAATTTAACCCCTTAGATGGCTGTAAATGTATCCATGTCTCTATTTCCCTATCTATATTTTTTATTTTAAATCTCTAATAACATTCAGAATTAGTTCACAAAACTGGATTACACAAAGCCAGCAGGTTTAAAAATATTTCAAAGATGTTGCTTTCATGCTTCAAATCCTTGAAAAGCCAAATACATTCACTTCTGAAACTAAGTCTTGGGTTTTGCTGGAAAAAAAATAAGAAAAGTGTTTAATAGCACATATGGCATAATTTTATTTGACATCTGTTTTGTAACAAACAATATTTAGCTCACTTATTTGCTGAATGATACAGTACACAGTGCAAACAAAGTCCAATGAACAGTTTTTACAGAGTTTGTAATATATCAATATTTATTGCAAAAGAATGCAAAACTTAAACATTTAAGTGTGTTATTGATTGTAATATGCAAAACATTGATTACTGTATGTTGCTATTGCAAAAAAAAAAAGTGTACTAAATGCCTTCTGGGGTATGAAAATGAGGTACATTTCGGCAAGAGGAACTCGCCTGCTCCCCTCGGTGACATTTAGTCTTAGACCTGCCCCCCCTCATTTGTGTCATCCTATTGAAGACAGCTGTCAATATATTTAGGATGCTTTAGCTCATAACAGCAAAAATGGTGAGACTATTGGCTTAATTGCGAGGAGTGATTGATTTTAATGGAAACAACATTTAAAAACTCAGAATGCACTTTCTGTTGGCAGAGCTAATAGAATGCTCTAATGAATTGAAGCCTCACACAGAAATGCATGGTACTTACTGCAAGGATTAGTGAAGGACAACAATGGTTGATGCATTAATTTTTTTTTAACTCTAAAGTTGAAATAAATGATGTGTTTACATACGGGACGACAGGAACCAACGCAGCAATAGAATCGGAGACTCTGGTGTGCAACTAGAGTCTGGTCAGTGGGAATGCTAGCAGCGCACGGCTGCTGCTTTTCTTAGAATCATCAGTATTGGAAAGTATTTCAGCAGACAATTCTTCAAGTTGTGGGCAGGAAGAAATAGCGAGGATTCCCTATTCTGAGGCCCTGGGTGCACTTTCCCCGCCGCTCAACTTCAGTAAAGCTACAAAGGCAACCAAGAAGCTGACTGGGGGGTCTCGTGGGGCTGGCCTGAGCACATTCGGAGCCCATTGAACTGAGCTCGGGGGGAGCCAACACCATCAGCGACGTTCCTCTGGTTTGGACCTTCCCAGGACCAGAGACATTACAGGTTTTAGCACTTTAGTGGACTTTTCAGGTTTCCAAAGGAATAACTACTGTGACGACAACGGTAGACGCCCCCACTGACATTTGCCAAGGGCCCCGTATTCTAGGAGCCACATGAAGCACTGTGCCCTCAGGCCCCATGCACCCCTGCACTGGCCTCACTCCATGTTTGGTCACTCTGGAGAAGCCGTGACCTGTGTCTTCCATTTTGCAACAGCTTCCGCTAGGTGGGAGGTGCCCACTGAGTGCCTGGCAGCCTCCAGGTTCTGAGTGCTGGGTGGAGGTGCCTGTCTGCTGGTAGCTGGCAGCCGAGGTCTTCCATGGACCCAATGGGGGCAGCTGTCAACTCTGTAGGCCGCTCTGGGGAAGGGCAGAGGGCCGGGCAGGGCCTGTGCAGGGAGCCGAGGTCACAGCAAACTGCGTCTCTCAGGTGACCTGGGGGTGAGATCAGTTCCCCATTGGTGGGGATCCTCCCAGAGCAGGGACCCTCAGCAGGTGGCCTGGGTGTCCTCTGATCTCCCAGCTGTTCATACAATCTCCCCCCTCTCCTCTGCTGCTGATGGGCTCTTAGTTTGGCCTCTGCCTTTACTCCTGCTGCGCTTCCTCCTCTTCCTTTTAACTTCGCTAAGCCTTCGTCCCCACATTTTCAGGAGGGTTAAATAAGAACACGTGGGAAAAACTGTACCTGGCAGAGTTAGGTTATCAGAAAGTGCCAGGTTTGGGGGTATGGCCCTTATCACGTTGGTGCTCTTTGATGCTGCTGGGGGGTGGTGGGGTCCCCGTTCTGCGCCCGGCCGTAAATGGTTTGGGCAAGGCTGCTCCTCCAAACCCCCCAATCCCTTCATTTCCAAACACGTTTCCATTTCCTACCGTAAATGGAATCCGCAGTCCACTGCATACCTCACAGGGCTGCAGGGGTGTACCCTGAGCTTCTGGGGTCTGTTCTTTGTGCAGTGGCTGTCTCGGAACATGCACCCCAGTGTGGCAGCCATGATATTGTCAGATGCCGCCCTGGGTCCCTTTGCATATGAAATGCTAAGAGGGGCGGGCAGTCTTGTGCTGTGGGGTCTGCCCTTGCAGAGGCCAATGGCCAAGGGGAGGTGCTAGGAGACACGGTCACCTTTTTTTTTTTTTTTTTACAAAAGATTCTAGCAGATGTTGTGGCTGTAACGATTGAAATCAGCGACTTGGAGCTGAAACCTGATTCGTGGGGTGCTGGGGGGACCTCGAGCAGCCGAGCCCACCTACCCGCTTCCTCCTCCATCCTCAGCAGCAATTAGAGGCCATGAAGGAAACAGAAAGCAGGGGCGAACAATGTATGTCACACGGAAATAAGAACATTGCACAACTAGAATAAATAATAATATTTTTTTTCTGGCTTTAATGAAACTCTATAGATATAAAAAGCTGGTGAAAGGGGCTTTTTTTTTTTTTTTTACAGACCTTAATTATAGCAGGGTTGTTAGTAAATTTACTGAATTGCAAATGTAAAATATTCTGATGGCCTGAGTAAAACCACATATTTAAGCCTTCTAAATGAACATTTCTGTTTTTTGAGTAATTTGTACCATCTGTGTCAAAATTCTGAGTCTAAAAAAAAAAGCAGTGGAACAAATGTTGGTTCCATAAAACAGTCCTAGTTCATTGTTGAAATTGTCACACATTAACATTGCAGGCCATCTGGGAAGACAAAAGCCTCTAACCAGATTGCGGAGATGATTTTATTGGTCTGGTATTAATCAGGATGTGGCATAATATTTAAGCAGAAAGGAGAGATGAGGTGAAGTGCGGAGAGGAGCCCCCCATGCGCCCCCACTGTGCATGCGCCCGGGCCGTGGCCTCTGCCCTGCGGCGGGGCCACGTTTAAAGCCAGTATCATTACAGAAAATGTAAATAAAAGGCAAGGTAGTATTTCCAGTTGGGAAGCACGCACACAGAGCGCAGAAACTTCAAGGACTCAGGGCAGGAAGGCTCTTGTCCAGCAGCGTTTCCAGGCCTCTCTGGAGCTGAGCAGGATGGGGTCCCTGATCAGCAAGTC
Source organism: Talpa europaea (assembly GCF_964194135.1). Lineage (NCBI taxonomy): Eukaryota > Metazoa > Chordata > Mammalia > Eulipotyphla > Talpidae > Talpa > Talpa europaea. The sequence goes on from NC_140084.1 coordinate 25,384,778, forward strand.
GGAGGTCGCCAGGGAGAACCCCCACACCGAGGGTGGCTGGTGGCTCGGCGCACTCCCAGGTGTTTGTTGTGAGCCCTGGGAAAGGCCCCTGATGCTGGAGCCATTTCCTGGGGCTGCGTCCCCCAAGCCCACGCTCAGAGCCCCTGAACCCACAGTACAGTGTCTGGCCCATTCCCAGCTTGGGCCACTTTGGGATTCAGTCCGGAGTGACACAGGAAGTGAGTGGCATTTAGAGTGTGGGTAGCTTCTGCAGGCCTGTAAGTGGGCACCTATCCCTGAGGCCTACCTGTAAGGGAGTCGAGACTCCGATGTCCCCCAGTGGGTCCCACCCACATCCTAGCCTCTCAGAGTGTGAGCAGCTCACAGAGCTCAGAGATCCTGGTGTTTATGGACAAATTTTTCCCACACTGCCCTGGTCTACCTGCTCCCAGTCTCACCCAGGGCTTGCTGGATGGAGTGGCGAGCTCACCCAACTTAGCTATGCTAAACCCTCGCAGGGGGGTTTCAAGGGAAACTGGACTTCGCTCTGGTTTTACCTTGTGCACTGCTGGGGTCCACCCCCAAGAGCTGTGTGACTGGTGTGCTTGAAAACCGGGTGGCTGTGGGCCGTGCAGGGAGAGGTGGCCTTGCCTACCTGCTGGAGTGGGTACCGGGCGGCCTGGTGAGGCCTCTGTGGAACACAGGAGGCCTGGCTTCCTGGGGCTGCCCTGGTCCTTGTTCCTTGCCCATCAGGATGTCAGGAATGAATCCCCACCCCTTGCAGACTGCTGGCATCTACTGTGGCTCCAAATTCCAAGAACAGGTAGTGTTTTTTGAGAGCGTTTGGCCCTTTGTAGGGAGAAGGGAGATCCCTGGCCAGAGGCGCTGAGTCTAGTTTTCAGTAAAACTTACCTGAAATAGCAAGGGAATGACAGCAGGAAATTCAAGTTGCTGGGTGCCCAGAGCTCAGATAATTAGGGCATGATTGTAATAATTGTAGGCTTCATAGAGAGAACTCTCTGGAAAATGGAAATGAATCACTCAACTCTGGAGTGTAAAACCTTTAGCAGCTCCCAAGTGACCTTGGGACAAAGGCCAGAATGTCCTGCGTGATCTTGCCCCCACTCTTTGGCCTCCCATGGAAGGTCTGGACCCTCTCTCCACAGGGCCTTTGCACCTGCCCTTCTCTGTCTCAAAATCCTTATGCTTGCTTATGCCTCTGTGGGTCATGTTACTTCTCTACGATCACATTCCTTGGGCTCACATTCCTGTTTGTGCCTTCCTGTCTGAATACAAGAAGATCCCCTATTTTCTCAATGAACAGATGAGAACTTTTTTGGGGGGTCGTGCTTGCATCTGTAGACTTCTGAAGAGACAGTCAAAGGAGTTCCTCTTTACAACAGTTATAATGTTGTATAATGTTGTAATACATATCTGAAATCACACATGACACATGTATGTTCACTTTGGAATACTTTCTCACTCCCCCATGCCAGGGTCAGCTGTGTCCACCCTCGGGGCCTTCTTAGTCAGGGCCATTTGCTTGCCACCTCCCACCCAGTGCCTGCGGCTGCAGTGCTGTTGAATCCAGGAAGCTGCTGTCCAAAGCAACAGCATCCGAAGCCATGAGCACTATTTGCCATGCATGTTCTCCATGAAATAATGTCTTCTCAGACTGGTTCTTATGTGACCCTTAAAAGGATAAAAGATAAAGGATGCTTTCCACTGCCATCAGTTCCATGAGTTGAAGATCACAGCCTCCTCCCCAGGAGCAATTATCCCCCTTGCTCTACATGTGGGCATTAATGGCCATTCTTGACTGTCCCTGGTCTAGACTATAAGCTCTATGAGGGCAGGAGCCTCTCAGTCAAGGCTATTGTGGAGTCCAAGTCCTCACAGGGGACCTGGCACTCTTATGTGCTCAAAAAATACGTGGAATAAAGAAATGAATGGAAGAGTAGGGAAGGAAAGTGGAGGGAGGTCTGTCTGCAGCCTGGGGTCAGGCGGGAGGCTGCCTGTCAGGAGGGGGTGTTCCTTCACCAGGCGGAGCGAGGAAATGCTGACACTTGAGAGGTAAGATGGGGGGCCTTACACACACAGACACAGACACACACACGGACACACAGATACACATACACACAGAACACACACAAGCAGACACACATGGCCACGCAGAGAGACACACAGACATGGACACAGAGACACATGTAAATAGACACACATGCAGAACACACACACACACACGGACATACACACTAACAGAGAAGCAGACACATACACAGAGAGAGACACATCCAGACACACACAGACACAGACAGGGAGACAGATACAGAGACACACACACGGACACAGGCACACATGTAGCCATACGCATCCATACATTCACAGTCACAGAGACGGTGTCGTGCACACCTAGATACACGTGTGTGCACACAGACACGTTCATGCTCCAGAGGAAAAGTGATCAAGTGACTCTGGTCAAACAGAAGCCTGCAGAAGCCGGGGCAGGCAGGAGCGGGTGGCGGTGGCCCTGCGCTGGCCGCAGATCTTGTCATAGGGCCTGACCAGGTAATGAGCGCAGACGAGGCGCTCTCCTGAGAATTCCCTCCTTGTTAGACGTTGTTGTTGGCTCTCTAATGTCTTCCACTTAAGTATTAGCCACTGAGGTGTGGGGCTTCCTGGTGCCTAATGGCCCGGGGTGTCGCTGAGGGCCATTAATCCCGGGAAATGCCCAGGGTCATTAAGGGCTGCAGTTCTTACCTCGCTGGCTGTGCCGCAAGGGGCTCGCCAGGGCCGCCCGCCGGGAATGGCCTCTGCCGGAGTCCTGGGCAGGGCGGGGGCCTGGCCTTTCCGTGTGTGTGTGTGTGTGTGTGTGTGTGTGTGTGTGTGTGTGTGTGTGTGAATGCACCCCCTTGTCCCCACAGTCCAAAAGGGGAGATGGAGACTGTACATCTGGGTCCCCAAATACTTCCCTGGGGCCAAGGGGCTGCTGTCTTTGGAAGGTCTGGGACACAAGGAATTAGCGGGAAGATGGCTCTGGGTGGCCGGGAGCCTTCGGAGAGACTCAGAGGGCGCTGGGCCCTGAGCACCGAAGAGGGATGCGCACCAGGGCCAAGCGGTGGGTTGGCCGGCTCAGGGCTCAGAGGAGGCCCGAGCTTAGAAGCACCGTGTCCTTTGTCCGGCGACCCTGTGTCCCCACACTTCCCTCCACGCTCCCCTCTGCCGTCCGTGGCCTCTCTGTTCTGGGTTTTATCTTAATAACACGAGCTCTGGAGTCAGACCTCCTGGGTTCAAATCTTGGCTCTGCTGAGTCCTAGCTGTGTGGCCCTGGGCAATTTACTTACCTCCTCTAAGCCTCAGTTATTTTTTCCATAAAATGAGAAAAACAACAGAGTTGTTATGAGGCTCAAATATAATAACACAAGGAGAGCATTTGGGACGGTGCCTGGAACCCAGTAAGAGCTCAGTACAGCTCCCCCTCCTCCCGCGCCTCTCCTCCCTCCTGCTCCCTCCCCTCTTCTCCTCTTTATGGTCACTTCTGTTATGCTCGCTGCGTGTCTCTGGCCTCCATCCCCTGACGGCCCTGCTGGTTGAGTGCCCTGTCTCCTCCTCCACAGAGGCTAGCCCTGGTACCCGCTCTGGGAACAAGCACCCCTGGGCCAGAGCAGTCTGCCCATCCTTGGGTCCAGGGCTGATCTCGGACCCGAGGGGCCCAGGAGCTGGGTGCAGAGCCTCGGGGACATGGGCAGGCAGGCCCAGCCTTGCCTATGGGGGTTCCCTTCTTGTCCCTGCCCCCCCACACCCCCCAGAACCACATGAGCAGCGCTATGCCTTACCCAGCACTGCCCTGGTCACCTGGCATCTGGGATGTTGGCTGGGCAATGCCGGCTCCCCCCTCTGCAGTGCAGGGCAGGTGTGGGCTGAAGCCCAGGTGAGCCTCCCACCCCACCCCACTGGGCGATGACCTGGTGAAAGGCACAGCTGGGTTTCCCATGAGGATAGATGGCAATTTGGGGCAAGGACACAGATGCAGCAGACAGAGAGCTTGGTCCCAGATGGAGGAATCAGATTTGGCTAAATTCTTCCTTGATTGGTCTGACTTGTTTCTACCTTTGATTTCAAAGACCCTGGTCAAGGCTGAGTGCCCAGGCAGCCGGGCCTGACCAAGACAACCCCCAGGCTGCTGAGGCCACTCTGCCTGAGCCCCCACACAGCACCCAGGGCCACGGCCCCCTTTCCGCTGGTCTCAGGGACTGCTCTTAGCCAGACAGCAGGCAGCAGTGGCCCGCACCCCACGGCCGGGCAGCAGGTGTCACATGGGGGTGGGGGAGGGATCACCGTGGGGACTGATGCTGGCCCACCCTCCCAACAGCCGGGACACAGAGAAATGTCACTGCTGCTGCACAAAAGTGTGGTATTATCAGCCCCATGCAAGGGGCAAGTGGATTAAAATGCCATTAACACAGCAAATTAAGCTTACAGCGAAGTAAACAGAAATTAAATCAATAACCAGCACAGGGGGACAGCTGCCTTTTCCCAAATGGTCCCCCAGGGATTGGGGCTGGTGGGTGCGTGGGGGTGGGGAGGGCAGGCTGGAGTGGTGGGGGATGTGGGTTGTCCAGGCAGAGACTGTTAGACTCCAGTGGGAAGAGGGTTCCTGTTCTTCCCTGCTTGGGGGCGGGGGAGGTTCCACGAGGTGTCTGCTCTTTGGCAATGGCACCTGGATTCCTTTTAGGGGACCCCAAAAATCTTCAGTTTGTGCAGTTTTGATAGGTTACCTCCCCCGATGGCTTAGGGCTGGCACCTTGGCTAGCTGCTGTCGGGAGAGTCGTGAGCAGGGTCACAGCCTGGGATGCTCGGCTGACCCATGTCTGTCCTCAGGGACTAAGGCTGGGACTTTCTGAAATCTGTCCTGCTCTGAGGACTGCTGAGCTGCCAGGAGGCAGGTGCAGGCCTCAGCCTGCTGCCCAGGGCGAACTGGCACCGAGGGCCACACAGACTGGCTTTGGGGACCTGGATCCAACTATACCTGAGGCTGCACCAGCTCTACCCCTGGGCTCTTAGGACACTGAAACTTCCCAAACTCCATCCTTTTATTTACAGTTTAAATGGTGATTTGGTTATTGACAATGAAAAAGTCCATTTTTTTTTTAAAGATTTATTTATTTATTCATACAAACACTGGGTACAGTCAGAAGCGCGGAAGGGTGAGAGAATTCACCAGAGCCAGAGCGGGGAGCAGAGCAGGCAGAAGGACCCAAGTACACTGCTGAGGGGAGCAGCGGGCGGCAGGAGAGGTCTGCTGCGCCATGTGGGACCTTTGCTGGTGGCCGGGGATTGAACCGGCACTGCAGAGTCTGCGGACAGCTTCGCAGCCCAGTGCTTAACCGCTGTGCCACCAGAGGAGGCCCGAAAGAGTCCAATTAGAAAAATAAAGTTATTCCTTTTCTAAAAAGAAGATCCTGCTATCACACACATTTAGCAGTTGGTCAGATGGCGAGGTGATGGCGGTGTCCCCTGGACGCCCTGCCCCCACCAGGTCTCTGCCTCTGCCTCACTCATGCCATGGACTTTCCCGCGTGTCTAGGGGTGTGTGTGTGTGTGTGTGTGTGTGTGTGTGTGCGTGCATGCTTGTGTGCTCGGGCATGGGCATCAAGTATGGGATGGCGTCTTGCTCTTTGGGGTGGAGAGCTAAGGAGGGGGACAGACAGCGTGAAGTCTTCCACCTCTTTCCTGGCTCCTGCGCCCGCTGCCTGGCATGGGGATACAGTTCTCCCTGGGCTTTGGGTCCTGACACCTTGTTCCAGGCTTCACTGGCACATTCCCCCATGTCTGTGGGCCAGTTTGCTCATCTGCAGGCCATTTCCCCACCCACCCCCCCTTGGGTCATGTGCTGTGTCCTTGGCCTGAGCTGCTCTCTGTCAGTCCGCCTGCTGGAGACTCTCCTAGCAGGGGTGGGACAGGAGGGCCTCGTGCTGGGCTGGGCACCCTGGCTCCTGTCTCGGACCCTCCCTTAGGAGCCTCTGGCTCAGAACACCTGTGGCAGAAGAACACCGTTGACTGTTGCCTTCTTACTGTGATAGGGGACGCAGGGACCCGGTCTTACTCCTTTCCCGCTCACAGTCCCTGCATCACCTGCCTTGGCCAGCAGTCCTGGGCAGGAAGGGAGAAGCCTACTGTGGCTGCTCCCAGCTGGGCAGGTACCTGCTTCCTCTGTGCTCTGTGGCCCAGGCCTTTCCTCTGGGCAGAAAGGCCGCTGCTCTGGCAAGTTCCACCTGAGTTTCTCCTGGGATCTGTGGGCTCCTGGGAGGTCAGGGGTCAAAATTGACCCTCCTTCCTACCCCCCACTCTGGCCAGAGCAGGTTATGAGTACACCTGCTGAGCGAAAGGTGGGGAGGCAGGTGGGAAGGGGAAGCGAGGAGGGGAGAAGGAATAAAGAAGGGAGGCAGTCAAGAGCCCTGGAGCAGATGCCTTCTGGAAGCTGACCTGCCTGTGGGACACTAGTTTGGGCGCTTCCAGGGAGCTTTCCCATGTCAGTGCCTGCAGCGGAAGGCCCTCAGGAGTGCTCTGCTCTCCGTGGGGGCCTCTGGCCCCAACCTTTCCACTCTTTTCCCCTACTCATCTGGTTTCCTCTTTTCTAAAGGAGACCTCTTTGGTCCGCACACTGTCAAGGGCAGGGTTGCCAAAGGGCCAGTGGGGCGGGGGTGCTGTGGCTTGAGGCCGTGAGAGGGCGCCGCTTGTGCAGATGTGTTGGAGGAGAGGGGGTGGCAGCTTGGATGGGGTGGGGCTCCTGCTCAGAGGCCATGCTTTCCATTTTTCATGGTTATTCCTTCTTCAGAGATGCTGTACAGACACCTGGCATAGTGGAGGGAAGCAGCAGTTGGGGTGAACCAGCCCACTGCCCCTACCCCAAGGATAAGGGGTTCTCTTGCTAAAGGATCACCTCATCTGGTCAGTGGCCACCAGGGTTCCTGGTAGCCTGATACCCCCAATCTGGTCACCCCTCAGTGGAGGAGCCGGACGGCTGCCCTGCCCACAGTTGCTCCCCAGGGCATGATCCCTGAGCAGTCAAGGAGGGGAGGAGGGCACTGGGCCCAACTCTGAAGAGTTTTAAATTCCTCTGTTGATTTTCCCCCTCTCCCTCCCTTAGGTTCCAAATCCAATTCTAGCTCCTGGCCAGCTGGTAGCATTAAAGGATTAAGGGCTACCCAGGTCTTATCCCGATATGAAAAGATTTCACCGAGAGGCTCATAGTTCAGCATCCAAAGCCAGGGAAATCATCCCGCCTGCGCCGGGTATTGTTTCGAAAGCCTCCCTGGAACCACCTTTTGAGCTCCTGGCTGAGGCATCACTGTTCCACTTATCTCTTAAGACCGCGCTCATAATTGCTCAATGTCCGACAAGCAGAGAGGACGCCAGGCATTATCTGTTAAGGGCCCTCTAATCCAGTTCAGAAGGACAGAGTGGTCATCAGGACGCCTCGGAATCCTCCTAAAGTCAACGTAGAATTTCACATGAGCCTTGAGCCACTTTCTGGAGAGCCCCAGGGACAACACAGATGTTAGGCCCCTCAGGGGGCACAGGCAGAGGGAATGGGGGTGCTGAGTGGGTGGGGGCTGGGTGGACAGACCAGTGGGGATGTATTCTAGTGTGTGCTGGAATGGCAGGTAGCTGCATGTGGGTACACGTATGTGCATGCAGGCATGCATGTGTGTGCGTGTACACAGGGTGGATGTGTGTGTACACATCGGTGCCCACACAGTGTGTGACGTGTGTCTAAGCAACATGCACATGTGTGCACACATGTCTATGCAATGTGCACGTGTGTGTGCACATATGTATGTAAGTGTAGACTCTGCACAAAGGTCAGAGGCATGGGCCTGGGCCAGGCCCCCGTGAGCTCAGCCAACAGCCCGGGCGGCGGGGCTCTGTTGCCCGTGGCACAGGGCCATGCAGCGGGTGGCAGGAGCGTGGCAGAGGTGAGGATGAGTCAGAGACTGCACTTCATGGGCCCACGGGGAGCTTCCTGACAAATGCTGTTAATCTTCAGGGTGGGGGACAGCAGTGTGCCACTCCATATGGGCACACCTCGATCTATCAGCTGACTGTCGCCCTTCATGGGACACAGGCACGCTCCTCTGACTGATGGTGCTTTGTGCAGACGTCACAGGGTCTCTACGCAGGTGCAGGCTCAGATGCCAGGATCCCTCGGCACCTCGCAACGGTTCATCTACCTGCAGCTGACAAATGGCGTTCCCGTCCTCTCACGCAGTGGTGAGGGCGGCTTCAAAATGCTTCTGAGAACTAAGCCAGTCTCCCTTCGTATGTGAGGAGCTGAGCCTCCCAGGACTGCCAGCCACAACTGCCTGCCCTCTGGGTCCACTATAAGGTTGAGGTCCAGAATCCCACCCTGCCAGCCCCTCGTCTGCCCAGGCTGAGAGCTGCTGGCCAGCAGGCCCCCTTTGCAGACCCCCTCTGTTTGGGCCAAGCAGCCCAGGAACCTGGAAGGCAAATAAGAAAGGGCTAGTGTGTCTGTTGGTTTGGATACCCTCAAAGGAGACCCCCAGGCAGGCAGTCCCAGTGAGACAGCTGGAGGGAGAGTGAGCAGGGGAGCAGGGGAGAGAAGGCAGCCAGGTGGGGTCTCTGTCCACAGCGGTTCCTGAGCACCATGCTCTGGGGAGAGTATACACAGCCCCCTCAGTGAGGGCTCCTCCAGGGGTGCTAGTTACTTGGCCTCGGGCTGGAGGCAGAGGGTCTTCTGAGGCTCAGGGGCAGAGGTGCAGGAACTCTGTCCCAGCCTCTGCAGCATCCTGCTAAGGCCTGCAGGGTGTGGGTAGGACCTGCAGCATCTCCTGGACGGGCTAGTGAGGGTACGTGTCCTACTTGTGGTCAGGGTAATGGGGCCTTGAAATGTGGGTGGTCCCATGGCTGTGACTCTGTTGACCTGCTCTTGGTTGCCTCCCATGGGGATTCCTGACCTGGGCTCCAAATGCCCTGCCCCCTACCCCCATGCCACCTGGACAGGACCCCAGCCTCTACCCCAGATAAACACAGTCTCCACTCGCCAACCACTTGCATAGGGCCAAGGGCGCTTGCATTTCTGGTGCAGGCCAAGCCAGGCACTGGGCATGGACTCTGCTGTCCACTCGGAGCTGAGGTGTGATGCTGAACCAGTCACTCCCCCTGGGAGCCTCATTCTTCCCACCTGGAAAGTGGGTGCCCTGCAGACAAGCAAGCCGGTAAGCTGGAAAACTGGAGTAGAGGTGGGCACATTAGTGTGAGAGAGCCTGCTTAACTTCAAATAGACATAGATGGGCATGTAGAAATGTTTATCGATCTGTGCCATGCAGGCATTAGTGTCCAGACACGTTTCATTTCTCATGATCTAAGAGGATTGAGAAGCAATGACATCTAGTAACAACTAGCCCAAGTAGTACCCAGACCTTGATTTCTATTACTAGTCTCAGAAAATCAGGGAGGGCCTCCCCGGTGGTGCAGTGGTTGAGCGCTGGGTTGTGAAGCTGCCCGCAGCCTCTGCAGCACCGGTTCGATCCCCAGCTGCTCCCCGGCCACCGGAGGAGGGTCCCACATGGCGCGCAGACCTCTCCTGCCGCCCGCTGCTCCCCTCAGCAGTGTACTTCGGTCCTTCTGCCTGCTCTGCTCCCTGCTCCGGCTCTGGTGAATTCTCTCACCCTCCTGCACTTCTGACTGTACCCAGTGCTTGTGTAAAATAAATAAACAAACAAATAAATAAATAAACAGAACTTATAAAAAAAAATCAGGGAAAGTCCTTGAAGGAAAGTTAATTCTGAAAATGGAATAGGAAATGTAGAAGATGAGCCTTGAGTCTAATAATAGTGTCAGAAAATAAGAAAGCATTCAACACACACAAACACACACAGACACCCACACCCTTGCACTCTACAATAATGGGGGTGCATGAAATGGACACAGGAACCAACTCAAAGAGCTTCCAATGGCGATAGCTGGAACAATTTGAGTCACAAAGTAAATGATGTAATAAATATAGATAGTTCTCAACTTATCATAGCTCAACTTATGATAAATTAACTTAACATTTTGCCACTCTATGATGGTATGAGAGTCACACGCATTTGTAGAAACCATATTTTGAATTTTGTGATGTCATCCTTTCCAAGGTGAGTGGTATGCAGTGAGATACTCTCTTTTGAGGCTGGGCAACACCAGCAAATGGAAGCTTCCAGGTGGCCACACAAGCACGAGGGTGAACACTGGCCATGCCATTGTGTAGCCAGGGTAAGTGTCTGAGTGGGTTTAAGGTAGACTAGGCTGAGTAATGACATTCAGTTGTTAGTAGGTAGTTGTATCAAATGTCATTTAGATTTACAGTTTTAAGTTATGATCATTTTTGAGTCACAAGTCCATCGTAAGTAGAGGAAGATCTGTATTAGTTGATAATCCGAATTGTGAAATAAAGGCCCATGAGTCTGTTTTGAGCTAGACATGACTGAATAAGTAAGTCAAGTGAATGAACAACCCTCCTCTATAGAATTCCCAGTTATTTATGTAGCTATTCTACCCTCAAGCAGCTGGATTATAATTCCCACTCTTTAAGTGGGGGCTGCAGGTGTGACTTCCTTCCAAGGTGTATTAGAAAGAATAACAGAAATTGGACTTCAGCCAGGTGACCAAGGTCAACATCAACAGGGACAGGTCGTGTTGACGGTCTTATGCGATGGGAATGGCCTGTTTCCTCTGTGTCTTCCTCCCAAGAGCCTATAACCAACAGAAACCAGAGAAAGGTATCAGACAAACCCACATTGAGGGACATTCTGAAAATTACCTGATCAGCGTTCTGCAAATCTGTGACCGAATTAAAAACATGGAAAGTTGGAGAAACAGCTACAGTCTAAGAGATCCATTAGGAGCTAAAAGATCCCAAGGCGACGTGTAACTCAGTGTCCCGGGTGGGGTCCTGGGACAGAGAAGGGACACTAGGGAAAAAATAAGAAATCTGAACGAAGCGTGGTTAATAAGAATGTGTCAACAGTGGCTCCTTACTTAGGACAGATGTACCACAGTAAGACAGAAGGTGTTAACGACAGGAAAAATTCAACTTTTCTGTAAATCTAAAACGATGCAAAAATTAAGATCGTTTGAAAAGCGGGGTGCCTCTCCTAGCGGCAGCTCAGCCATTCATGGAGTCTTCCCCTTCTCACCCTGGGACTTCACTTCCTCTCTGGGCCTCAGTCTCCCCCTCTGTTAAAGATGGGTTGATCCCCAAGTCCCACCTTGACAGTCTGTGATTTCCTTCACGCACCACCTCAGTGGCTGGAGAAGCCTTTTTAACTAAGGGGACCCAGCTGACAGCTGTTTTTTGTGGGGCAGGCAGATTCGGAGCATCCCCCAGATGGGCGTTTGCAGGAGTGGGCTAAGCTTGGCCTGAGGCCAGATGTTCCAGCGCCTCCTTGCGGGGGCCATCCCCTTCCCAGATCACCCCCAAGTCTCCCTTGTTCTCACTCTCCCAGCCAGTCCTGGGAGCCCCGGGCAAGGGGGCTGGCTTGATGAGGTGAGGCTGCAGCGATGTGTTTTAATGCATTGTTTCCTGGGGACCTAGAATGAAAATTTTAACAGTTCAGAAGCTGTGCACCAAAGGCACCTCGATGTCGGGTTCTCAGAAGGGTATTCCGACTAAATTGTAGAAATAAATATGCAGCTTCCTTGTTTTTGATGAGCAATCGCTGTGCAAGCCTGAGTCTTCAGCGGCAGGGCGCTCCTCCGTGGGAGACAGCCGTCTCCAGCGCCTGGCTTGGGGGCTCTTCAGCTGAGTTAGTCTTTCATGATCAGAAGGCCGTGAGCTTCACAGGACCCACCCAGCACCAGGGAACAACCCAGAAATGTTAAGAAAAAGAGAGTTAAGAAGAGCCTCCCTGGTGGCACAGGGGTTAAGTCTCATCGCTATCAAGCTATTGCAGGCCACTGTGGCATGAGTTCGATCCCTGCCCGGCCAGGGAGCTGACACACATGGCGCAGCAGACCCCTCCTGTCTTGCCTGCTGCTCCCCTTAACAGTGTACTTCGGTCAATCTGCCTGTTCTGTTCCCCACTCTGTCTCTGATGAATCTTCCCCCACCTCTGGCCTACACCCCAGATCTTATATGCATAAATATATAAAAATTTATCTTTTTAAAAAAGAAAATGCTAGAAAAAAAGGGTCCACAGTCTAAGTCCTCATAGTATGCCTGTCCAAGTGTGTCTGCCCACAAAGTGGCCACACCCAGTCCCACAGGAGCTTTCAGTCCTGCAAGCTGCTCCACAGCATCTGCTCATCTTCAAGGCAGGCTCAGGGGGTGACTTCTCCTTATGCCTCTAACTGCCCAGCACCCTGGGAGCCCAGGTCCTTTGGGGACCGAGGAGAGGGGATGGCCCAGCCCCATTTTGCACCTAAGTGGGTCAGGCCCGGGATGCCCGGCAACTGTGACATTTATCCCACTGTATCCTGATGGGGTTCTACCTCCCTGGCCCTGACAGGGAGGTCTGTACCTACAGGACAGCATCTGAAACCCTTTCAGGACAACCCCATGTATAGTTTAATGAATGGCAAATGTTCCCTCGCAAACAGGAAGAACAAACCTCCATAAATCCCCAAACCTGTTAGCTGGAAAATATTCCAAGATCAACACATTTTAATTCACTAATTAATACAGCTAAAAGGCATTTTTCATATTAGACTTATTAAAATCACTTGTATTTAAGTGTTTTTGAACTCATATTTTCCGATGCTGTGCGTTTTTCTAAAGTGTTCTAGTCATGTTATGCAAATGCCTATTTAAATTACCAGGGGTATTTGTTTTCTATTTCTACTCTGTAAAACATAATTTTAATACAAGTTATTTGTGAAATGCACATTGGAAAAAAGAAAATAAGATTTGAGATGGCATTTCTATGATAATTTTATTGCAAATGTTGACCATGTTTTTGTATTTGTCTGCAAAAGGTAATGCAAAATATACATAAGACATATTTCTGGGATTTATTGTCGTATGTGACTAAATTAGTAAGGGAAAATTTGCTTCATTTTTTGAACCCGAGGCAGGGCAGTCCATCACCCGTGAAGCATGTTTTAGAGGGAACAGTCACAGCCACGCGGCCGGCTGAGCCCCGCGCCATCACAGAGAGAACATTTGCTCTTGTTCTGTGCTTAAACATGATTTTTTGACACCTGTGTGCTGCCAGACATGACATTTGAGGCAGAAACACAGGCCTTTGTCGAGGTGAGGAAGACTCAGTGTGAAACAGTAAGGGAATGCTGAGTGGAGGACAAGGCTAGGGTTCCCTGGAGTGACAGGGTGGCAAATGCAGGTGGTCAGACTCCTGGGCGGGGGTGGGGTGGGGGGGTGCCTGAGGCAGAGCCCCAGAAAGGTCTTCTTTTGTGGATTTATCTAAGTGTCGTCTTCCCATTGCCAGCACCTTTTTGAGACTCGTGTGGTGGAGTCATAAATAAGATGTCTAGAAGCAAAAGATGAAGTTGAAAGAAGGAACGCTGGAGAAAGGATTAAGTATTCTTTCTGCGCTTCCTGGCAGCCAAGGCAAAAAAGGGAAACATAACGATTTTGATGCCTTTCACTGTCCAAACAATACCTTCCTCAGTTTTCCCATCTTCCCATTTCAGTGAAATCCACAGAGGGGTCTTCATGAGGGAAGCAGGGACACGGGGGCCGTCTCCAATGGCAAGTTTGCAGAGACTGTGGAAATGCCCTTACAAAGGGTCACTGGATGCAACCAAAGGGTATGGTGGACAGTCAAAGTTTTTACAGATGTCTCTAATGCTGCTATGGAGCACCCGGGAAGAGGAGACTCCATCACCACCCCGTAAGGACACTCACTGTTCTCTCTATGTGTGTGGACTGGAACTAACATTGGGATTTTTCCAGGGCTCCCCTGAGCCTGGGGGAGGGATGCTGCCCATGCTAAGTGCCAGGGGGGTCACAGCCTCTGTAGGGCCTCAGTGCCGGTGGAGTCTATGTTCTCATCAACCCCTTTAGGGTGCCAGTGATGCAGGCTGTGAAAAGCCTGCATGGAAACAACTCTCCCCTGTGATGGCCCACCTGTCATGGGCAGCCCTCCATTGACACCTGCAGGGAGAGGCTGGTCTGTCAGGAAAGGTGCCACCCGAGGTCTCCAAAACATATGACAGCAAGTCCTCATTCTCCGTAGTCTCAGTGTGGGTTTCTTGATGCAAATTCGCCATGGACACCTGCTGGGCCAGTGGGTCAAGCACTAGGCCAGCTTGGATTTGCATTGGAGCTGTGTGACTGGGGGCCTACATCACCACCCAGGTCTGCCTCTCATCTAAAACCATGGTGATGGGGGTCTCCCTGGTGGCTCAGGGGGTTGAGCGCCGCACTGTGAAGCTGTCCGCACGCAGCCTCTGCAGCACAGTTCAATCTTGGCCGGCCGGTGAGAATCCCACGTGGCGCAGCAGACCTCTCCTGTCTCGCCCGCTGCTCCCCTCAGCAGTGGATTTCATCAGTCTGCCTGTTCTGGTCCCTGCTCTGTCTCTGGTGAGTCCTCTCACCATCCCGCGCATCTGGCCTGTACCCCGGTTCTTGTATAAAAATAAATAAATCTTTAAAAAAAAATAAAACCATGGTGATGATGAAGCCAGCCATAGGAAGATGCTGTGAAAGTGATGCAGATTGTACTCAAGTGCCTGCTGGTGGCTGTGCTGAGGGTCCCGTGCAGACCATCACACCGGAGGACAATGAGAATGTACACTGGGGGCACGTGGCTTATAAAGCGTCTCTCTATGTAGCCTGTTACATGTGTCAGCAGTTCTGAAGTCACGTCCTCACCCCCACTTCACAGACGAGGAATTGATTCAGAGAGGCTCAATGACTTGCTGGAGATGCACAGCACGTCAAGGGGAAGGCTGGGAAAACCCTGGGGCTCCCAAAGCTCATCCAGCATTTCCTTTATTCCAGCCCTCTGCCCCAGGGGCTGGGTGGCACCTTTGGACAGACCCACATATTCACCTGCAGGACCAGGCCTCCAAGGGCAAGGTGTGCCCAGCCAGGCACCAGCCTCAGCCCCAGGCCAAGAAGTCACTTTCCATCCCCACTTGATTTTTTTTTTTTAACAGAACTGTTTTTATTACTTTCAATTTCTGTTTTTTTTTAACCCAGCTTTTATTTTTTAATTATATATATATTATTTTATATATTTTTTACATCATTTTTCATTTTTATACAATGTATGCATTTTCATCTTGGTTATAGCTGAGTCTTTCCCTCCCTGCTGCGGCTGGGGCTGGGCTAATTATGCCTGTGGCTCTAGATCCCAAAATGGGAGCTCAGGGCCCCTGGGTCTGTGTTTCCCTCCCCTGAAAGCTCGATGCTGCTGAGACTGCTAGGTAAGCCTGACCCAGGTGCGAGGATGACCCAGGTAAGCCTGACCCAGGTGCCTGTCACTCGAGGGCTTGCATGGATTCCCTTGGACAGGCCTATTCAAGTCCATAGTCAGGGAGCAAAGTTGAGCAAGTGACTGGAGAAAACATTAGCCACCAGGGACTGGACTGGGAGGTGCAGGCGCCCTGACCATAAGTTAAATTTTTGAGGCCTGGGCAAGCCCAGCGCATTGCCCCTAGTTCCCATCAGGATCAGCAATTGTTTTAAAGCCTGATTGGGGGAGTGTGGAACCCCCTAGAGGGCTCTGTTGCTGACAGCCCAGGTAGGTGTTTGCTGAGCACAGGGAAGGAGGCCCTCCCACCCGTCCAGCCCCACAGTCAGTCAGCCAGAGCGACTCTCCACCCACCCTTCCCTTTCGGGGTCCCAGCCCACCTCTTGACAGAAGGCCTTGGGGGTCCACACTGCAGACACCACAAAAGGAGTCAGCAAATGTCACTGACATGCCTTCAGCAAACAACGCCTCCTCATTGGGAGGTTTGGATCTAAGATGCCAAATGCTTAGTGGGTGACACCCTGAATGCATTCCAGGGTCACAATGGGGACAGAGGTAGGTGAAGGCCTGGGCTTGGGAGTTAGAGGCAAAAGGGCTACCAAAAAAAAAAAAAAAAGCGGGGGACAAATGGAAATGAATGATTAGAGGCTGTGAAGTGTTTTGTTTTTTAAGATTTATTTATGCATCCAAGAACTGGGGTACAGGCCAGAGGTGTGGCGGGGGTGAGAGGATTCGCCAGAGACAGAGTGGGGAACAGAACAGGCAGACTGACTGACATACACTGCTGAGGGGAGCAGCGGGCGAAACAGGAGAGGTCTGCTGCGCCATGTGGGTAGCTCCCTGGCGGTTGAACTCGTGCTGTAGTGGCTGTGATATCTTCATAGGTATGTCTTAACTCCTTGTGCCACCAGGGAGGCCCTTGTGAAGTGTTTTTAAGAAAAGACCCTTTAGTGGGGTCCTCCCCTAACTGGGAGATTAGTAAGCTGATTAGTAAGCTCCTGTGCCAAAAACGGTGAAGAGTACACAGCCAACCAAGCCCCTCAAGAATGCCTCTTCTCCTGGAACTCAAGGTGGAGGCCAGGGTGGAAGAGATGGACCATGAGTAAGCAAATAAATACCATGATATTTTGGGGGGAGGTATGACTACAGTGTAATGAAGGAACTAGAGTATGTTACGATAGGGAGTTACTGAGGTAGGGAGGGCCTCCAGCAGCTGAGGCTGTCATGACGGTCTCCTTAGGAGGCCTTAGGAGGTGAGCTGAGCAAGATGAGATGGAGAGCATCCCTGGCAGAGAAAACAGCATGTGCAAAGATCCTGTGGCACAGAGGACCCAGCGGTGTGGAAGGAGCATAAGGAGGTCAGTGTGCCTGGAGCATAAATGGAGAAGCGTGGAAGGAGGCAGAGTGGCTGCCAGGCCAGAGGGATGAGACTGAGTCCTATGCTGGGTGCATGGGGAGCCCCTGAGGAGTAGAGAAGAGGGACATGCTGTGAGTTGTACTAAAAATAAATTCCTCTGCATAGTGGAAGACGATGTGGCAGTTACCTCTCAAAAGGTTGAACACAGAGTTAACACATGATCCAGAAATTGCATTTCTGGGTGTACACTCAAGAGAATTGAAAGTGGGGTGTTGAATAGACATCGGAGCCCATTTCATGGATCATCACTTAAAGTAGCTGAAAGGTAAAAGGAGCCCATGTCCATTGGCAGATGAGTGGACTGTCCATACAGTGGATGGGTCAACCTAAAAAAGGAAGGAAATTCAGACAGTTTACAACATGGGTGAGCCTGGAAGATGTTAAGCTAAGTGAAGCAGTCTTTCTAGAGGACACTTCATAAATGACTCTGCTTAGATAAGATACCTAGAAGTTCATACAGTCTGAAAGTTGAAAGGTGGTTTTCAGGTTCTGGTGGGAGCAGGGTGGGAGTGGACAGAGTTTTGGTTTTGCAAGATGAGCCGAGTTCTCTGGATGTGTGGAGGGAGGAGCTGCCTATGGCACACACACACACTTGATGTCACCGAAGAGCACACTTAACAATGGTGCTGGTGGTGAATTTCCTGCTGTGTATATTTTACTACGCACCAAAAGTCTTTCTGGCTGCTTGAATAGAAGGAAGTAGGGAGCCAGCCCAGGTCAGGCTAATGGCAGCTTGGCCTGGGGTGGGGGGTGTAGAGATGAAAAATAGAGTCTGATTGTGATATACTTGGGGACTGGAGAATGAGGGGGATGTAGAGATGTGGGTGCCCTGGGCTTGGCAATAACAGGCAAAGTGGAGGGAATGAAGCCTGAATCCTGGATGTGATTCTGAAAAAACCCTGAGGGCCAGAAGTGCCAGAGCCCATAGGAGGCAGGTGCTTGTGGCAGAGTCTCGGAGAATCTCAGCCTGAGCTGGTCTTCAGACAGTAAGACAGACACAAAGATGGTGGGGCGGGGGTGGGGGGGAAGGGAAGATGGGAAGGTGAAGGTGAGAAAAGATTGGGGATAGGCAATCCCCATGGAGTTTAGGAGGCAATGGCGTGCTAAGGGGATGACCCAGGATTCCGGGTAAGTTTCAAATGCCCAGATGAGGCATCCAGGCGTTATTTGGCAAGCACAAGTGGGACTGACCTCTGCAGACAGAAGGGAGGTCTGAAGTCCAGGCAATGCTGGCCATTCCCAGGACATGTTTTGCCTCTGCACCCAGGGCCCCAGTGAGGGCCACCTGGAGACAGTGGATTCTAGAGCAGAGAGAGGTCCATGAAGCTGCCACCTCCTCTTGCTATAGCCTGGTGTCTCCAGCCTCTCCTGTCATCACTGAGCTCTGGGCATGCTGTTCTGAAAACTCACTTGCTTGTTCACACCCCTGGGACTTTGCATTCACTGTCTCTTTACCAGGGAGCCTGTCCCCCTACTCCACACAGTCAGGTCCTCAGCATCATTCTTGTCTGTTCAAGTCTCTCCTTCTCCCAGCAGCCTCCCTGGCTCTGCATGCAAACCCAGCTCTGTCCTAGTGTTTCCTTCTTTTTTCTGATTCTTATCACTGAGACGAACTGGCTTCTTGTTTACTGCATGGCCCCACCTCTACTTTAACCAGAAAGGAAGCTTCAGGACCTGGAGACCTCGTCTGTCTTGGGCCCAGCTGTGTCCCCAGGTTGAGAACAGCTTCCTGCGGAGAGTGAGGGCTGTCAGCATGTGCTGAGGAATGGCCATTTTGCCCTCCCCCCGGCCCCTGTTCATGGGGGGACCAGATTGAGTCCCTTTCTGGCCCCTGGAGATCTGGAAGGCCTGGGGTGATCCCCTGGGACCCAAAGCCTCTGGGTGGACCCCCAACCCCCCCTCACCCGCTGCCCAGAAGGGTTTGGCTTTGTTCTCCCTTGGGGTTTCAGCAGCCGGAAGGCCAAGGGTGTTCTGGGTTTGGTTTTTGTAATTGGTTTGATATGATCATGAAAAGTATCTAAAAATTGGACAGCTGGAAATGTTTTTCCTCTCATTTATTACTTAAAACAGCCTTAGAGTTTTGGGTTGTTTTTAAAATCAGATTCTCCTCACTAAAAAAAAAAAAATTCTTTTAAATACCATGAGCCCACTCTTGCATATTTCTGAAGAGACCCCACAAGGTCACACCAAGGCCTCTGCCGTGGGGGTGGGGCTTCCTCTGTGCCCCAGACAAGAAGTGGGGAGGGTCCCAAGCTGGGCCTCGGCCATCCTGCAGTCACAGTATCAGGAGGGGAAGATAAATTAAGATGAGTGTATTGCACAGTTAGACATTAACCACGACAGTGAAAAAGTATTGTGAATGTTAAAATGGCCCAGACTAAAATATACTGAGGTTAAAATACAGGGTAACTTTACAAATCACTAATAATTTCTTTGGCTTTCACTGCAATAACATTGATTTAATTCATTAGATTCCTTTCTAAATCTATATTTCAGTTTTAGAGTTGTCAGTTTCTGTTAATGACAATTTTGCCCCATCTGTTCCAACATGAAAATGAGGCTCCTCGCAGCCGACAAGATAGATCTCTAAGAGTTTAAGAAGGAGAAGTCTTAAAGGTATTTCACTCGGATTAGGCCCCATTTCATGATTCACACTCAAAATGAAGCTGCCCACGACAAAACTTCACGTTGATGCTCCTGAACCGAGGGACCCTTCCCCCGTTGGCATCGGCCCTTCGCCAACTGGGCGCTGCCCTGGCTTCAGACGGGCCCACAGCCCTCTCATCCATTCATATTTTGGAGGGGAATGTTCAAAACATTCCCAGTGATTCCTTTTTTTTTTTTTTTTTTAATGACAGAGCAATAATTCTGGGTGTCAGCATATCAGAATTCCAGCGGCTGTGATTAGAATGAAAATGAGTTGCTGTAATTTGGCCATTCAAATCCTGGTATTACAGTAAGTCATTTCTGTAGGCCTGGGAGCTTCTGTCTTCCAAGGGGGCAGTGGCAGTGTTTCCAGCTCTGTGAGATGTGTCTCTGCTGATCCCCTCCAGCCCACCAGCCCACACATCTGTCAGTCTGCTGAGGGAGATAGTTTTGAGAGCAGGGTGAGGAGCGTGTGCCCAAATTTGATCCCAGATGATGTCCCTGGAGGGGCCAGGATGATCTGGCACAGGCCTCTGGGAAGACAGAATGGGGGATGAAGGGCACTCAGATTTCCCCGCCTGGGGAGGCCCTGGCTGGCCCCAAGGGGGGAGGCATTCCCGGGCCTGCGGCCGGAGTTGTGTGCAACTGGGGGAGATGTTCCACTCGTTATCGACGATGGAAAAGTAAACCCGCCCATTGGAGAAGACACAATGTGGTACGTGACCCGTGGAATTGGGGAGTTTTCAAAATTAAAAACCTCCTAGAAAAATATGCAGGCATTAAAAAATATATGGAATTAGGCCGGATCTTCAAAGTTAATATTCACCATATGTATTTACATTCAACTCAACTCCAACAAATTGAGTGCTGCATTACAGTATGGAGAAAGAGGATATTGCCTCTCACAGGGCTGACATTAAGTTGAGTTACTGTTTTGCTGTAGACTTCTCTGGAAAGTCTAAAGACAATTGAAAAAAATCAGACTGGAAATCCTCCTTGTGGATCTGCCTCCTAATTTCAGGTACAAATTAGTGAAATTTTAACATTTCCGATGTCACACTTTGAGCAAATTAAAAATCAACAAAAATATTAAGGTTCTATGTTACCTGCTCAAGTGCACAGAATGTGTAAAAACTTTAATCAAACACTCAGGTTTGCTCAGTTTTAAATTGTGTTAGTTTAATAGTTTTTTTCTGCTGTTTATATTAATGACATCTTCCCATCTAAATATATTGCCACGCTGAAAAGCCATCACGGCGTTTCTAAGGTTGAATGAATGCAGTTGTGCTCATGGCTTTTTAATAAAAAGATCTCTTTCTATTAAGCCCCTGTTTTGTTTTCTTTTTTGTTCTCCAAGGATGGAGGAACTGTACTACGTGTGCTGAGGCTCTGGGAGGGGCACTGCCTCACTCAGTGCGCAAACGCCTGCCTTCTAGCCTCGGAGCACGGAGGAGCCACGCTGCCCTCCCAGCTCCCAGCTGAGGCCCAGGCCATGGAGGGGCCGGTGGAGGCACAGATTGCCTTTTCTAAGCATCCGCTGAAGATCTCATCACTAGGGAAAATGTCTTAATTTGTTCTTCTCAGTAAAGCGGTGGCTCCTGGCCGCACCTTCTAAATGGGTCTAGAAGGATGTGCAAAGGCATATAATGCAGGGACTGTCAGTGGTAGATTTGGGGCTGTTGAGCCCCCACGCTACCTGGATCGCTGGGAACAAGCTGGAGCGCCCCCACGCCCACCTGGGTACCTTCCTCCCTGCCTCTCCCATCTGGGCTCTGGATTGTACAGTAATTCCACTTGCAATGCTCAGGGACAGGCCTCAGCTGGGTCTCTAGACTTGGCAAAGCCGAAGCCAAACTTTCCAATTCTATGAAATAAATCAATCTTCAGGGTGCAGATCAGGGGAGGGAGGGGAGCCACAGGTTATTCAAGGCTTGTTTGAAGATAAATTCCCCAGGATCCAGGAGACTGAAACTGACTGCTCTGGACTTGGAGCAGAGGTGCTGTCTGGCCTGGCCCCTCATCTGTAAGAGGGTGAGTCGTACAAGACAGCTTCTAGGGAGTATTTCTGCTTCGGGATTGCTCCATATGGAAGCTAGCCAGATCTTATAAGTTCGATTACGTCAGAAGTGCCCCATAAATAAGTATAAATAAATGTATATATTTACACATTGACTATGCATAAATGACTTTATTTATAGCTATGTGAACTGAGGGATAGGAATCCAGTCATTTACAAGGTCTGATCAAAACATACTGTTCTTCTGTCTACCTATCCTTCAAAGCCATGTTTAAATTCATAGGCTAGTAGGCGATGTTGCAATCGTACAGGCCAAAGCAAACAGTATAATAAACACACTTGTCCACACCGCCCAGTTGCACCAGTCTTAGCACCATGTCCTGTGTGTGTTTCCAGATGCTCTCAGGGGTGGAGACATGGGCCAGCGGGGTACCCAGGGCCCATCACAAGGCCGGGCATCGTAGGAAGTCCACCCAGGTCAAGCCTCTGGTGGCTCGAGCAGAAATGGCTGACTTAGAGAGGGGTACTGTTTGGCAATACCCTCTTGATCATCTTTCCCCATTCTCCTGAGAAAGGGAGAGAGGCCATTCCCACTGAAGTTCTGGCTTGGAGACCCAGCAAGAACTGCACGCTGCTGTGTGAGCACCGTGTTAGGTGAGAAAAATGAGGTGATCAAGGCTAAAAATGAATATGCCTGACCTGGGAAACTAGCCTTCCGAAATAATTAGGCCACACGACACAGGACAAGGGAGAGCAATTCAGGTGTCTGCTGAGTAAGAGAAAACCCCCACCCCCATCCGATACCTGTTCCCCATGGTTGATAAGTACCTTAGTCCTCGCATGGAAATGGTTTTAGAAACAATTCATTTCTGACCATGCAGGTTGGGGGCTTCAAGCTGTGTCTTCCTAAGCTGGTTGCAATGAGATCAGAGGCTTCACTAATCAACTGGAAATATTTCTGGATATGAAATCTTTACCTGTTTAAGAAAATTATATAATATAGTTCAAGCAAATGAATTCCATCTGGACCAGTTACAGCACATAATCAGCTATGTTATGCAAATAGTTATCTTTGTGGTTGAAATCAATAACTTATTTTCTTCTGTAATAAAGAAAAAGGGGGGATAAGTTATTATTAATTATGTACAAAATGAAATCTTTTCTTGCCTGGCTGTGGGTTTCATTTCATTATGAAGGTTTTCCTCATGCCAATTTCTGGGACCCTGATGACAGCTTCCTGCAGGACACGCCAAAGGCTTCCTTCCTCTGGGAGGTCACCGAGGGAGCCAGCCCGGCCTGCTTCCCTCCAGATGCCCATGCGGTGCTGGTGGGTAGTGGTCTTGGCCGGCGAGCGCCCCCCACCCACGCTCCCCTCGGGGTAGTTCTGAGGAACACCTTATTTATAAAGCTCGCTTGCCCCAGTTAGTCAGTATCAGCTCCAGTTATTGGGGAAGTTAATGATAGTATTGATTCTGCCATAACCCGTGTTAATACTGAGTGTGTTGCCTCCTAGCCGAAGGCCGTATTTATGAGCTATTTCTGCCCTCTGGATCATGGCGAGTCCTGCAGGACACTCACTCTTTGAGCTCTGCTCCCATCAAAAGGAGCACACTACTGTGACTGAGGAGGAGAATTCCAGAAGCAGAAGTTGGTCATGGTTCATTCCGTCTGCCTGGCCTTGCTTTGTGTCCTCCCAGTGCGATCAGGCCCTTTACTTTTTCCTTCCCACCAGGGTCCCATGGAGGGAGCACCCCAGGGCCACGCTAATCTTGGTGGGATGTTTGAGGGGGTGTCTCCCAGGGCCGGCTCTCCTCACAGCCTCGCAGCCCACATGTGAGGCCCACAGGCCTGGGCAGGCGGCTGCTGGCACGGTTGGTTTTGGCTTCCTGCCATTTCATCTATGAGGTACTTGTATTTGACGAGCGGATCTCATTTCTGCATAGATATCAGGCTTCTTCCTGCCTGATTATCAGGCAGGAGACCCCGCCCTGACCTCAGTTCATGCTGCTTGTCACCTCATGGAGAAGGGCCTCTGCTTCCCTGGTTTCTGAGAAGCCCCATCACAATCATGGCCTGTCTCCTTTACCAGGCAGAGGGGTTCTGCTGTCTGCTGGAATCTATTACAGGGTACATGCCCAGCAGAAACATTCCTACCCCAAGACCTTGAAGGGTGGCCTGGGAGCAGACTCTGGCTTTAGGGAGAAGCTGGGGATAAAGGGGTCTGTCCTCATGCGCCCTGAAGGCCTCAGCTGCTGGGGGGAGGGGCAGCTCTAGGGGCTGGACCATGGTTATCCAGTGAGCATGGCCCACTCCCTTCCTCCTCCTGGGGAGCAGGTGGGGTCTCTGCCGGCCTCCACCTGGGACCACAGGCAGACGCCTAGTTAACCACCCTTCCTCCACCCCCGTCCTGTTTATGGATTCCTCTGACTGAGTCCGCCAGGCAGCTTGAACCGGCTGTGGACAGCTGGGCCGCTTGGCATTTTATGGGAATGGCCGTTTCCCAAGACTGTAACTGCCTGTGCTGTGGGGGTGCTGTGGGATGTGCCTCCCCCTGTCTGACCTCCCCAGGGATGCCCTCCCCGGGATGCACAGCCCAGCCAGACCTGCTAGGTGCTCTGCCGCCCGGGCTGGTGACAGGAGGGACAGAGGGGGGCAAAGCAGGGCCAGGCTGGGCAGCTGGCAAAGGCTCCATCCAGAGGTGAACCCCCCAACCCTGTCCCAGACTGATACTTTCATGATAATGATGCCTCCTGGGGAGGCACCTTATTGCTCTTCACAGAAACAATCTACCGAGAGAAATTAATTGTTTTGTTGTTGATGGAAAAGAAATGGAATGAGCTATTTTTCAGTGTTCTCGCTCATGGAGGAGTTGGGAGGCAGATCACAGGTGGCTCTCTCTTGAGACCTCTGGCCCTGACAGGGACCAGGCTCTTGGTGAGTATGGCTGTCTCCGGGGGTAACGCCTGCCAAGGAGTAGCCAGGGCTTGTTGCTGGGCTCAGTGCCAGGTGGACAGCCTCCTTCAGGGTACGTAGGAACTTGGGTATAAGGTCCACCTCCACCACTCACTTACTGTGCCACCCCTGTGCCTTAGTTTCCTGTTCTGGAAATGAGACAATATCTTTTCTTTTGGGGTGGTGGTGAGGAGTGGATGAGATACTGTGTTTGTGCTCAGCCTGGAACATCTTTGGTGGCAGGATTTGTGCCCAGTAGGACACAGGGGAGGACCCAGCAGTGGGCTGACTCTGGGCATCCCTGTGGGCCAGATCCAGTTGCCCCACCTCCCCCAGCCTCCCCAGACAGTGCCAGTGTAGATGAATTCTGCCTGCACACAGCCTTGAGTCTTGAGGTCCTGAGGCTCCGAGCAGGGTGGCCGTCACTGGACTCGGGAGCAGAAGGGGCTCATCTTCACCCTTCACCAGGCTCCAGCCCAACCCTGAGCTGAACCAATGTGGTGACCCTGGGCCCCCTGACATCTAAACCACTTCCAGGGTGGCCCCATAAACACACCCAGGAGCATCCTAATGGGGGCACCCTGCAGCACATTTAGTGTTTACGGAGCATCTGGGAGGGAACAACTTTTATGGGAGGGATTTTAATTAGTGCTGTGGGTAAGCGCAGTGGAGTTAATACAGGTGGAAGTGGCTGGTGTGCTGAGTTCATGACAGACATCTGGCTGAGAGCTGTGGCCGGTTTTTATCACCTTGTACTGAAACAGTGCTACAGGGGTGCTATAGAGGGTCACAGGACAGCGCCAGGGTAGAGGATGGGTCACGTCTGTGTGGGTTCTTACCTGTGTGCCCAATTGCAAGACTATTCAGAGTCAGGGAACAACAATGGGGTTTTATTTAACAAATGGGAAATAAAGTTTCTAAGGCCACAAGTGGCAGCAACCCCGCCCCAGATAGCATCCACGGTGTCCAGAAGTCCTAAACAAAAGGCTATTTGTGCAAGGTGGTGCTGTCCCACCAACGAGGGCCTGGGATTTGTAGCACACCAGCAAGTAGGGACCAGGATCCCACTCAGAGTGGCAGCTGGAGGTGCTCACAGGTGGGGCTGCTGAGATGATACCACAGACATGCGTACACAGACTCACTCATGCACACATACGTGTACACAGGCAGACACACCCATGCGAATGCAAAGAACTGCCAGAAGCCCCAGTAGTAACTCATGGCCACAGAATCATTATCCTGGATGCTGGAAATGCTCTGTGACAAAGCCAGAGGGGTTATAACCTAAGGTACCTTGGCAGCTCCAAAACTGCCCTTGCAGGGACACTTATTCTGGAAGGAATAGAGATAGGAAACAGGGAAGCATGGCAGAACCCCAAGTCTGGGTGGCCTATTTGTGAGCAAATGTTTGCTCTGTGTTTAAGATAAATGCCAGCTTAGCAAACCACAAGTAGCAACGTGAGTGCACATGTGCTGTGCTGCTGACTTTGACATTCACGGCCCTTCAGGAGCTCCTCACTGGCAAGGAAATGGGACACTCAGCTGCAAAATGATGGTGGGCATAGAGTTGCCAGGTAGGCAGGTCATAATGGAGAGATCAGAGGGCCAGAGGCATTCCAGGAGGGCTTCCTGGAGGAGGTGGTCTTGGGAAGAGCAGAAAGAGGCTCCTCTAGGCTATACCTGCTCTGTCTCCCTCCTTCCCCATTCAAAATCATCAACCTCTCAGAGCAGATGGTATATTTGAGGAATTCATCATGACAACCTCTGAGGTGGTTAAGAGTCTTGATTTTTCTCACTCCCTACCCACCCCATCCCTGTCCATCATCTCTGAGGTAGATTCCATTTCTCTTCCCTCTTCCAGATGAAAAAAAAATGGACCTGAGTTCTTGCAGGAGTAAGAATGTCTGGATTCCCATCCAGATCTCAGCCAACTCACTGTTTGCTGTGATGTTTGAGGCATTGTTTGG
>NC_140084.1:25416195-25581195 GCF_964194135.1 Talpa europaea
TGCCTCAGATCCCAGTGAAACGTAAACTGGGAAAGGAGCTCCTTGCCAAGCCGTCTGTCCTGGGACTGGCAGAGGCCAGGCATCTGGCTTCCCACGCTGCCTCTGCCTGTAGATCTGTTCCTTCTGCTCACCTAGTCCACCTTGGAGAAGCTTCCTTGGTGCTCATCAAAATCTGAGGCTTCCCTCCTCTCTTCTGCTTGCACCCACATGGGGAGTTTCCTTTATGGCTCTTAATGAGGGGCATTTTGCCCCCCAGGGGACATTTGGCAATGTCTGCAGATATTTGGGCTGTCATAGATTGGGGGAACACTACCTGTATCTGGTGGGCAGAGTCCAAGGCTGCAGCTAAACACCAGTTCCTTGTACAGGTGAAGTCTGGACCATGCTCGGGCTAGTGGGCCCTGCAAGGTGGGCACCTCCCGCGGCCACCTCCAGACAGGAGCATGTGGTCTTGTGAGCAAATGTGCCCAGGGCAGGCAGGCTGCGATGACCTTCCCAGCACACTGCACCCAGGCACAAAACTGGGAAACCCTGCTTTGGGGCAGGCGCGTGCTGATTTGCAGCTCCCAGGGAAGGGTCCTATGTCATCCTTAAGCTGAGATGGGACCAGTTTCTGGCCTGTCACTCTGACCTGGTGTGGCTTGGGGCCACAGGCCACTGGGCAGGACCAGAGTCCCCAGGAAAGGCTGTGTGTGTGTGTGTGTGTGTGTGTGTGTATGGGGGGTGGCGGCAGAGAGATCAAAGTGCATTGGGCTTTGGGTGAAGGGACCTGCAGTTGAAAAAGAGGGATACAGGAGCGATATGGGGCAGAAAGTGTCCCCTAGATCCCACAGGCCCAATTTCACAGCCTGGCCCCACCCCTCTCCCACCCCTCACTGGATCCCATGGTGCCCACAGGAAGCTCTCCTCCTCCTTGGGGTCTGTGCAGCTGCTCTGGGCAGTGGGTAGTGCTCCTGGGGGAAGCCCCCCGCGCATGTCTGAGGCCACTCCTTCAGGAGAGGGGCAGCAAGGAGCACGGGCCGGGAGCCTGGGGTGGGCCACAAACCCCTCTGCCAGTGGGGCACTGCCACTTAGCGCATCTCCCTGAGAAGACAGGCCGAGGGCCTGGTCAGTTGGAAGGGCTTGCTCTGGGATATCGAGGCGGGCAGCAGACACTGCCCGCAGCCCTCCTGGGAGACCCTCAGAGTCTCGAGAGAGCGCTGCTCAGCTCCGCACACAGCCCCTAATTTACTTTCCTGAACTGCCCTGCAGGCCTAGAGCAACAGTTAAGAATCACATTACCGACTTTTATTGTCTCTAATTTTTACCCAAATGGTTTCTGCTGCGCCAGCTGAACAGGGCTCTCATTTCACGTCATAATCCAGGACCCTGGCCGCTGCATTTAAGCATTTTGGGGGGAGGCCCATTCTCCTGGCCCTCTTTTTCCCCCGTGGTCACCCCTTTCCTACTCCTATAGCAGAAGCAACGGCTCCAGGGCTGCCCCCCACCCCATGTGGTCTTGGGCAGAGGCCTGTGTCTGCCCCGCTGCCCATGTATGTGCAGTGGGGGACAGTCTGGATCGGGTCCTGCCTCCCTCGCCCTCACCCCATGACCTTGAGGCCCTGCCCTGCCCCGAGTGGAAGAGGTGCCATTCACCTGGTCCCGTGGGTTGTCCATGAACGAAATCCAAGGGAAGCTGAAGGAAGGAAAAAGGGAGTGGTTGGGTCGTGGGGACAGACTCAGCTGCAGGGAGGGCTGACCCCAGGGTGTCCTCAGGACCTCTCGGCTCTCCCTGCTGAACCGGCTCCTTTGTCAGGAGCAAAGATGGCATCACGCACACCCTTCAGCTCAGCTGCTTCCCACATATGCCAAGAGCTACCCTGACATCACACTGGCTGGGGTCAGGCCACAAACCCATCCGCTGACCAGTCGCTGTAACAGGGTGATGGCCCAGTTTGGCTGGGCGGAGTCTGGGGCCCCTGCCTTGTCCTGGCAGACCTGGATTGAGGGTGAGCATCAGGCTTAGCCAAACCACAGGACTGAGAGTGTGGGAAGGAACGGCCCCCTAATGGCTCGTTAGGGAGAGTCTTAATGAGGAGCTGTGACCACAGCTCGAAGGGGATGTCAGCCCCTGACCTTGCACACTTCCTTCACCCCTCTCTGCCCTAGCCCCCTTCTCTGGATCAAGGGGTGGTGAGAGAATTGGGTCTGCAAGAGCACTGGTAAGAGGTGGTGGTTACTGCTGTTGTCTTATTTTGCAGACTGGACAATGCTTGTCTGCATATCCCCCTCACGTCTCTGTGCCTGTGACATCTCCCCTCACCCCCTCTTCTCCATGCCTGTGGCACCTCCCTCTCCTGAGACCTGAGGGGGGATCTGTGTGGGGACAGGGATGGCTCCTCTTCTGCAAACCAGCCTGGTGCTCCAGCCTCATGGTCATTCCGACGCCTGCCTGACCCCCGTCACCCCTCGAGAAAAGCAAGAGCTTGAGACTTGGACGCTGGAAGGACGTGGAGTTATCTCCTCCTCCCCTTCATTGACAGCTGAGGCCCAGAGAGGTTAAGGAATTCACCAGAGCCACCCAGCAGGCCGCTATAGAGTGGGGAATGGAGCACAGGCTTGCCTCCTGGGGGTCTCCAGGAGATCCCCAAATCTGGATCCCTTTCCCCTAAGCACTTTTCTCTTCCCCACACTCAGCTGCTGCGGTAGAAACTGGACCCCCCTCATCTCCCATGCCTCTTGGGGCCCACAGGGGATCATGAAGTAGGTATTCTCACCAGCTCGGTGATGGGTGGGAGAGGGCACCCCCCAAAAACCCCACTCATACCAGCCTCTGTCCTTGCAGCCAACATGGTCAGGGAACCGGTTCTTGATGGACCGTCCACAGGTAGGGGATGAGGCTGGGGGCAGAGGCCTCCCTGCACCGCAGCTGCAGGCTTGCAGGTACCCTGCCCAGGGGAGTTGGGGTGTGCTCATGTCCTGCCCTGTGAATCCCTTCTCTTTTTGAAAAACCAACGTGAGCAGTGACAATCATCACTTACTGCAAAGGGATTCTATGCTTCAAAAATTGTTTTTCTCTGAGAGGAGAAGGAAAGTCTTCTGAAAACAGGATTTTAGGCTGCATTTTGGGGAGGACATTCCACTGGTCACCACAGCTTCCCAGGTCACAGGAGCCCAAGCAGAAGAGTGGGTGGGTGTTATTAATTCCCTGTGTTACTCACTGTGCTCTAGAGAACGGGAGGGGGAGAGAGAGAGGAGAGGAGAGGAGCTAGCACGTGAATGGGTCACCTCGTGGTCATGGACATTAAAACGTCCCACACTCTGCCACGGACCACAGCTGGAGGCAGGATGGCTGCGGATGCAGCTACGGTCCGGGCTGGAGGGCCTGAGAGCCAGGAGCGCTTATGCTCTAGTCCCAACCCCAGGGAGGAGGAAGCAGGCGGAGAGCAAATGCTCTCTTCCTCCACCGTCTTCTTCTCCGCAGTTGCCCCGTGGACAAGACGAGGCCCACCCGCTCCGGGGAGGGCGGCCACTCACCCACGACCCCTTCACATGCCAAGCTCTCCTGGAAATGGCCTCACAGACGCACCCAGAAATAATGTTTAACATCTCAAGGCCCGGTCCAGCTGGCACAGAAGCCCAACCCCCACACTCCTGTCTGGAAGTTAGGGAGCAGAACCTCCAGAGTCTGGGGCTGTTCCCGAGTTTCCCACAGACTGGACCTGGACATCAGGCGCCCTGCTCCCCAGCGCTTGCTCCTGAGCTCTGGGCCCGGAACGCTCACCAGCCCCGTGTGCTCTCAGCGCTTGAGACAAACATGGGGTTCCCCTCCCTCTCCCGTGTGTCCTACTGGGGATATGATTCATCTTGAACCCAGAGCGAGTCGGGGAGCTGGTCGCCGTGCCAGGCATCGGTCGGATGCCTTTCTTCTCCAGGAGCAATGACGAACCCGAGCACCTGGGCCAGATCTGGGATGAGCTGTCCAGGGCCGGGCTTGGTGCTGACAGCATCTTCTGAAATGACAGAGCAGCATCGATGACTCCCTTCCTGTGCTGAAAATGGACCTGCTCCAGGTCAGCGTCCCCCAAATAATTCTCCATCCACTTGCTGGTGTCCGTTACCTCGGCCAGTGTGCGGCAGCCAGCAGGTCATACAACAACACGTCTCCCCCCATGCCACCCTCTCTCCTTGTCTTCTTGCCTCCCTTCTTCCTGCCTTTCTTTAACATTCTCCTCGTGCCCACAAAATTAAAATATGTTCTGTGTTACACATTCAACTGCTCTGCATTCATCCGTCTGTCTGAGTTCTTCCTCCTTCCTTCTCTCCCTTCCTCCCTCTCTCCCTCTCTTCCTTCCTTCTATTTTTCTCTTAATGAATATTTATTTTAATCACTGCCCCTATGAGAGCAAAGATCACTTGCTTCCTGGGGTCTGTGTTTAGCTGCCCTGTCCCTAGTCCTTTGCAACTGCTCATTCGTATGCGTCACTTCTTGGGCCTCACGGATGTACCCAGCAGGTCAGGAATGGGCTCTCTGCAAGGCGTCCTTCCCGAGAGCAGTGGATGGAGCGTTCCTTCCCCAGTCACCGTGGAGGGCTGCCTCTGGGCTGTCATTTTCTGGATACATGTGGCCCTGTCTTTGATCTTGAGCAAATTTACAGGCCCCCAAATAATTGGTTTGTCTGAGGAGAACCACCGAGGACAGAAAATTGAGTCTCGTCAGAGTCAAAATGCAGATTTTACATTGAAATACAAATCCTTGGATTCAAAAGGTCAGCTGGAATGGTGCTTTAAAAAAAGAATTGCAGCTGGTTTCCAATAGGGCACTGGAAACAAAAAAGTTCCAGCTAAGATTCTTCTTTTGGCCCTGTGCCCACAGCTTTTCCCCATCATGAATCGGCTACATTGTTGTTCTGTTCAGGCTCCTGCCTGATTGGGGATAGATGGTCAATGGACAGATGGACAGGCAGAGATAGCAGACCTCCCCAGGGTGTGGGCACCTCAGGGTGGAGCCTGCACTCTTTCCCAGCTCTACTAGCATTCCCACCATCCCCCACTTCCCACTCAGCCTGCCCCTGGACCACACCCTATTTGTGAGCATCCTTCTCTCCTCCAAGCCATACTCTTCCCCATGGAGCCACATGATATCCCTAAATCCCATGCCTTCTGACCCCTGAGAATGGACCTCATTGAGCATCACCTGGCACCTGGACTGCCTGACTGGTCCACCCAGGGGTGCAAGCAGGACACGCAGAGAAGTTACTTTACATGCTCCTTTACCTATTCTTTCTCTGCCCCAGCTGGTTCCAAAAACGTAAAATGTGGAATGCAAAATTACATACAGCACCACAGTATTAAAATAGAAAGAGATCAACGCTCAGGGAAAATCAGGAGCGTAAGGTCAGGGGAAATGTCAGAGCAGAAGGTCGGGGCAGGGGGAGCAGAGGGGCTCCACTCAGTAAACTCAAATACCACTGGCAGAATTTTCTGTAAAATAGGAAGGGCTGACTTATATTACAGACATACTGTTTTGCTTTACAAAAGGATTTGTCAGAGGTATTTTTAAAGGAAGTCTCCTCAAGTGCCTGAGGGTGGTTTATAACAGCTCCATTCACAAAGAGCCGATAAGAAGCAGAAGCAGCTCCGTGAAATTCCCTGTCTGTCCAGGAACCATGTGTCACCTGCTGAGTGGCCTGTCTCTGCCTGGCTTTCCCTAGGCAAGTCAGCCAGTGGATGAGGCAGTTCTTCCAGAAGTCCTGGCCCAAGGGAGGTGTCCTGATGGGACAGGGGCACAGAATGGAGCACACCTGGGGCTGGGGATCCCCTGAGATGAGTGAGTGGTAAAGTGGCCCCTGTCAAAGGAGTTTGGGACCTGGGGGGGATCACCCACAGACCTGGGGTTGGGCCTAGTTCATCAGTTCACTCTCTGCTTGTTCATCTCCTGCAGAGTCCTCTTTTATTTTTATAATCAACTTATAAGGTCTCTTTATGTATTGGGAGCATTAAATCTCTATGTGACATTTGTCAGTTATAATTTTACAAGATGGCATCAGGCTACTTAGGTCAGGTATCCTGTAAGATACCTTATAAATATCTTCCTATTCTGCAATTTTAATTTTGCTAATAGACATTTTCAAATTAAGTCAATTGAGTAACTTCTATTAACGCCAGCCTCTGCTGTAGGTCTCGGGATACAATGATGAGCCAAGAGTAAACTTAATCCTTGTATCCCAGCCTCAGGAGGGGAAAAGGCACACTAGTCAGTTAACCACAGAAATGAAGGGTACTTACCGCTGTCCTGCAGGAGGTGGAGGTGGGGTGACACCCCCCAGCAGGTGACAGCTAAGCAGAGACCCATGCAGGAGAGCATCAGAGGGCAAGGTGGCAGGTGACCAAGACTAGGGGACGAGGTGAGCAGGGCAGACATGCTGCAGAGGGAGGGCCTGGGACTTCAGGCAGAGACCTTTGAAAAGTGTCCAACAGGCACTCACAGGACCTGACTTAAGGTTTGAAAAGATGTCTGTGTGCGTGTGTGTGGGGGGGGGGTGGGTGTGTGAAGGGGACTAATGGATGTAGCTGAGGAAGCCGGGTGCATCCCTGGGCAGAACTTCAAGAGGCATGGCTGATCAGGAGAGTGTGCCTGGCTGGGTGGGGGTGGGGGTCTGATCAGGAGGGTGTGGCTAGCCATGGAGGGCGTGGCTGGACATGGGATGTGGCTAAGCAGATGGGTGTGGTTAACCATGGAGGGCGTGGCTGGCTGTGGGGTGTGACTAAGCAGTAGGGAGTGGCTGAGTAGTAGTTGGGTACAGAAGGCATCAGGCTACCTTAGTATAGGAAGGACAAGAGGAACCATTCCAGGTTCAGAGAGGGTTGGTCTCCATAGCCAGCCTGGGCAGGAAACGAAGGGAATGTGACCATTCCTTGGTGGTCTGCAGTGGTGATCCTGCAGGGAGCTACCTGACCTCGCTTTCAGGAGGGATTGCTACACTTATTGAGTCTGAATGGG
The DNA here is from genome assembly GCF_964194135.1 of Talpa europaea. NCBI lineage: Eukaryota > Metazoa > Chordata > Mammalia > Eulipotyphla > Talpidae > Talpa > Talpa europaea. Next base: position 25,423,178 of record NC_140084.1, read on the forward strand.
TTGAATCTGCTGTTGTGGAGTCCTGTACCTCCCTCACAAGGGCAGCCTCCTAGAAAGGAAAGACTCAGAGGGGACAGTGTACCCAGCAGGACTCTGCCCCCTGTTTTGCATGTAGGCCACAAACCAAGTCTGTTCCCCCACGTCTTTTGTGACTGCATTTAGTGTTAGTATTACTGCTTTGTTGCTGACAGTGTCTCCTGTGAACACCCCCCTGGTAACTACAGAGCTAGATCCCCTTGACTCCAGCGGGGCTTCCTGGCCTGAACCCCACCAAGAGCATCCATGCCAAGTGATGAGCAATGTGTTTTTTTTTTTTTAATGTTCGCACAGAAGAATTGAGGTGAGAGGATTCACCAGAGACAGAGTGGGGAGCAGAACAGGCAGATCTACTGAAATACACTGCTGAGAGGAGCAGCAGGTGAGACAGGAGAGGTCTGCTGTGCCATGTGGGTAGCTCCCTGGCCAGGGATCGAACTCAGGCTAGAGTGGTGATAAAGCTGAGACTTAACCCCTAAGCCACCAGGGAAGTCCAAAGTGTGCATTTCTGGGTCTTCCAGGTGGCGCAGCAGGTTGAGCGCTGTGCTGTGGAGCTGTCTGCAGCCTCTGCAGCCTGGGTTCAATTCCCAGTCCACCAGGGAGATGCCCACATGGCATAGCAGACCTCTCCTGTCTTGCCCGCTGCTCCCCTCAGCAGTGTCTTTGGTCAGTCTGCCTGTTCTGCTCCTCGCTCTGTCTCTGGTGAATCCTCTCACCCTCCCACGCCTCTGGCCTGTACCCCAGTTCTTGTATGCATAAATAAATCTTTAAAAAAATGTGCATTTCTGATTTGACAGCAACATTATTTAATTGACCTCTTCTCATGCCCTCCCCTCCCTGTGCCTTTCCTGCTTCCTTCCCCTTGCCCCTCTCTCCTCCTCTATCTTTCTACTTTGGGGTGCTTGAATAAAATCCCAATATGGCAAGCGTCCTCTGACAGAGGAGAGAAAATTAAGCTAAATTAATGCCACAGAAATAAAAGGTATTAAGCCTCATTTAAGCAGGTAACAGAAACCAAGCGAGCCAGTCTTTGCCCCAAGTGAGTTCGCATCTGTCCTCTGTGCCGAGTGCAGGGACAGCCTGGCTGCCCGGTGCAGGGCAGCCCCTGCCGCCAGCGCTCTACCGGGCTGGGATTATGGTTTGCGAGCGGCTGACTATGGTTGAATTTTATCATTATTAAGGTTCAATGCTAACCTCTTCCCCCTATTTCCTTCTCATTTAAAGTTTCAGGGATAATAAATTCTTTTGATTTAGCAATTATTGGAGTACAGAATTAGTCAAACTCAGGCTTTGAGAACAAAGTGGAGCGGGGCTGGGTGGGCTTTGGCGGGGATGCTACAAATACTCACAGGCTTGCTGCTGAAAGATCTGGGGAAATGGTGCTTTGTTGTCTGAAATTGGATGGGTTTTAATTTAAGAGCATAGTTTCAACCCTCACCTCTCTCTCTGAGCAGAAAAATAGTTATGTTTGTGGGTGACATATTCCTAAAGTAAATTGTGCTAAACCACCGTGCTGAAATACATTATATTGACTTGTCTGGGGCTGTGCTTTTCTGAGTACAACATTGAGTTGGCTAGTAATAAAAATAAATAAGAATTATATATCATTTCATTCATTTTTTGTATTACACTTGCAAAATGCATAAGGATATAACACGACGTGTTGCAATATAGTTTTAGAAAATACAATGATAAAATTAATCCTAGATACAGCATGATGTATGTGGGTGGATTAAAGCAGAAGGCAGCTTCAAAGGCGTTTCCAGGCCATTGCTGGACTGAGGTCCACGTTCCTTCTCTGTGGTATGATGGAAGCTGGAACAGGCTTAGATGCCACCTGACCGCGAGGAGGGGCAAATACCAGGGCTGCCTGAGGAACTGGCCCCACCTGTGATGCTGTGTGGCTCCCCCCAACCCCCTCACTCCCCAGCATAGCCCGGGTCCTTTCCATTAAGGAATGATCCGACTTGAGGCCTGGCCCTGGGTGGACTGGACCCAGCTGGGGGAGAGATGGCCAGAGTGTCCCTTCCCATTAGGCACTGGGGGTCAAGTCAAGCAGGACAAGTGTCGGTTGTTGGCTGGCTTTGTGCCCACCGTGGCCCTGAGTTGGAATGATTACAGTGGAATGTAAATAAAGTGGACCCTGGCCCCAGGATCCTAGGTTTTTCTGAAGTCCTGACAGCAAATACATTGGGCTGATCCCCTGCCAATCTCTGGGGTCAGATGTGCTGGGGGTGGGGAGCACCCTGACTGTCTGCAGGATCCCGAAGGTGGAAGTCCGAGGGTCTCCTTAGGGACCCTTAGCGTGGAACAGGGGTGCGGACGGGAGCAGGGAGAAGCCCAGACCATGACTGTGATGCACATGTGGAGACACGTCCACACAGAAGATGCATTCCAGCCCATTCCCAGGGCTCCCCTGTGGGGCATACTCTTCCTTTCCCACCATCACAACAACGACCCAAGTTCAGCCCCCCACTTTCTCTCTTATCTAGCCCCAGCTCCTGAATCTCACCAGATCAGGCTTCCCTGGCCCTCCCAGAGTGGAGGACCAGGCCCGCAGGCACCCTTGACGGAGAGGGTTGGCGACAGGGGAGGAGGCCCTTTCTGGAGCTCCCCTTCCTGCCCCTCCCCACTCCTGGGTCCCTCATCGAGTCCGTGGCTCTGGCAACAAAGCCCTCTTCACTTCATCTCCTCAGCTTCTGTGGATCCTGCCCGGCATGACCCCCCTCTCCTGCCCCCCATTTCCTGCACAGTCCCTTTGCTCCCTACTTGACTGCCATGCTGGCTTCTCGTGGCTGCTCAGAGACCTGTGTCTGGAACTCTGTCCCTCCTTATTAGGCGGCCTTTCTCTCTGCCCATCAGTGCCCAGGTTGCGCTCAGCGCTCAGGCGAGGTGTTGCTCCTGTGGGGCCCTAGGGCCTCTTCTGAGCCTTGGTCCCAGTGAGTTCTAAGTTCTCCTGTGTCACCATGGATGGCGTCTTGCCCTCTCTCCAAACTATCAGCCCCGAGAGGCTGGCCTGCACTGTTTCCCTCTCCGCCATGGCTCCGCCGTCGCAGTGCTCAGTAACTGCTGTCGAGGGGCTGATCAGTGAGTCCGAGTGCGCAGGCCTGCAGCCGCCGCGTATCTCCCATCCACCCTCATGGGCCCTCGCGCTTCACCATGGAGGTCGTTGAGACCTTGGGAGATCACCTGTCCCTGACTGTGACCTGGGACACGATTCCAGTGCCCTAACCTCTGGCTGACCTCTGACCCCACACTGTCTCTTACACTCCACTAGCCCACTTCCTGGCCAGGTAGGCTTGTTGGCCCCTGAACCACACGAAGGAAGGCCCTCCTGTATCAGCCGCCAGGCCCTGATGACCCAGAGGAAAGAAGCCTTGGGAGCCAGAGACTCTGAGAGGGAGGGAGGGAGGCCTGGATAAGGAGTGTGTGTGTGGTGTGTGTGGTATGTGGTGCGTGTGCGCGTGTGTGCGTGTGTGCCTGGTACGGGGGAGGAACCAGCCCCTTCCAGTGTGAGGCTGACCTCTGGTTGTTCAGAGGCTGAAGGGAGCTGGAATAGAGATAGAGTGGATGGAATCTGGAACTTAGGGAGTTCTGGGGGGCAGAAACAGTGGAAGATAAGTCCATTGGCCGCCCTTAACAGAGAGGGTGGGAGGACGGGGTGGAGGCCCTTTCTGCAGCTCTCTCACCCCCACTCTAGCAGAGGAAGGTCCTGGGGTGGGGCAGGAAGGGAGGTGACAGGAGAGTGCATGGTGCTCTGGGTGGTAGAGGCTCTGGAGGAGGCACCAGGAGGCTAGGCCTCTAGGGCCTCTTTGCTTTCCCTCTGCCCATCAGTGGACTATTCCCTGCTACTCCGTAAGCCCAGGGATGGCTGCTGGGGCTGCAGGCAGAACAGAAGTGTGGGTTTCCCCATGCCAGCCAGACGGGGCAGACCCTGCCCCCTCAGGTGACCTCCACTCTCTAGCCCTGCTCCTGCCTGGGCAGCTGCTCCTCAGTGACCTGGGTGGTCTCAGGGTGAGCACAGTGTCCAGGGGTCCTCGCACCCTCTCTAGCCTGGAGACCGGGGTGTAAGCAGCACTCTGAGATTCACGGCCCCTCCTGTGCAGCCTCTCCCATACCCAGGCTCTGCCCTTCTAGAAGGGCCCAGGAGCGGGTGCAGTAATTGTGGGTGTTTTGGTGGTTCCTTGAGAAGATGTGGGGGGTCTGCACAAGTGGGGTGTCCGCTGATCTTTCCAGGTCAGTCCCTGGCTTGTCTTACCATCTGGGCCTTCTGGAAAGACACAATCAGATTAATGCCCATGAGGCAGGAGGTGCACGAGAGGGTGCCGTGGGCCATACACACAAGTGCGGGGTGGGCTTGGTGCACATCTGTGTGTAGGTGTGACCTGCAGGTGAGGGCACAATGATGTGTGTGTGCTGCGTGGGTGTGCATGGGGCATGGTACCTGTGTGTGTGTGTGTGTGTGTGTGTGTGTGAATATGTGGACACACGCTGGTGGGTGCGGACTACGTGTGCGGACTGTGTGTACAAGCATGTGAGGATGTGGGTGTGGGTGTTTTGCACTGAATTTCTCTCCCAGTTCATATATTGAAGCCTTAACCCACAGGGCAATGGCATTAGAAGGTGGGGCTTTGGGAGGTGACTGTGTTTAGATGCAGTCATGAGGTTGGCCCCCCGATGGGACTAGTGCTCCCATAAGAGAGGGGGAGATGCTGGCATTTCCTCCCTCTGCACACGAGGCCACGGCTGGTGGGCCAGGCAGACGGGCCTCACGATCTGACTCATGGGCCTTGCCTACATTTCCCCAGCCTCCAGAACACAGGGCAGTGAATGTCTGTCCTTTAACCTTCCAAGGTCGTGGGGTTGTGCTGTAGTGGCCCGAGCTGAGAAAGTGGGCACAGTGTATGTGCACAGATGTGAAAGTGTTTGCAGATGTGAGTGTGTGGGTGTGATGCCAGGCCTGACCCTGAGCTCTCAGAACCCAGGCATCTCCCCCACGGAGCTCCGGAGCCTCCTCTCACAGCCTGAGCACCTCCCCAGGTGCATGGTCAGTGATGCCCATGGGGTGTCCAGCCTGTTTCACAAATTGTTCACCCACATGTACCCACAGAGCACCTTGCTGTGTTGCCCAGATGCTGTTCCTGGTGGGCACTGCCTGGGGCACTGTGGGGCCACCAACACTTTTTAAAAGAAGAAGCTGGGGTACAGCTGGTCTTCCACTTCTTATCACTGCCACAGGGTGCTGGGCACTGGGCCAGGTCCTGAGATGGAGAGGGGTGCAGCCTTGCCAGTCTGGCCTGGGCATCCTCGAGGGAGAAATGCTGGTATGTCTGGGGAGGCAGAGGACTATTGTGAGCCTCCTCTAGGCCCAGGAAAGCTTTGGGGGCAGGCACCCCGTTCAGACCTCTGCCAGCTCTGAGGAAGGAGAGGGCCCCATGGTGCCAAAGAGCCTGGCCCATGGGCAGCTGGCAGGTGCAGGGTGTGGGAGAGCAGAATGGAGAGGGGACACGGCCGCTGGCAAAAGGAGCTGCTGCATGTGGGCGTGGCTAGGAGGGCTCCTGAGAAACATGTGGTATGTGGGTGGGGGGCATCGCAGTGGGTGGACGTGCCCATGGGGCAAGCCAACCTGCCCCTTGCCAAACTTGGCAAAATTAGGCCCCCAAGGCTGTCAGCTGGGTCCATATTTTTGTCTTTAAGGAGTGTGTGGTTTTAAGACCATGGGCTTGGGGAGTGGAGGTGGAGGGGAGTGGTGGTGAGGTCTGCAGACAGCTGTCTCCACATAAGACAGAAACTGCCATGGTCCGTGAGAGGGCACAGGTGTGGAGCAGGGGTGCTGTGGGGATTGAGGGGAGAGTCTGTGTCAGGTGCATGCAAGTGTCCCCCTGTGCATTTCCTTGTGACGCCTGCATCCTTGGTTTATACGGGGGATGGCCAACTTGCAGTGGCCATGAGCTAGGACAACTGACACCTGCCCAGTGTTTGTGGGAGCAGCTGCATCTCTCTGTGCACAGCGTGAAGTCTCAATCATGGGGTGATCTGGGGGTCCTCCTCAGGGACAGGCAGGATCCTGGTCATTTGTTGCCATGGCTATCACAGGACCCTTTCTAGAAGGCCACATCTGTTCTTGGAAGTGTCCCCACCAGCCCAGACAGGCAGGTCACACCGCAGCCCTGCAGTGTGGTTTATTCAGGCACCATAAAGTGGCTTTGAGACACATTCAGAGACAGATGTGCCAAAGGCCGTGGGAAGGCTAAAGGGCTGGGACCAGGAGGTGGAAGCGGGACCAGGAGGTTGAAGTGAGACCACGGGCCTTGCCCCTTCGGAAGTGTCTGTTGAGCTTCTTGCCCGGTGAGGACACTTTATTTCAGACCCAGCAGAAGCTCTGGGAAAAACCACACTGTCACGACTCCATCTCTCAGAATGCCATAGCAATTTAAAAAAAGTATACGTACACTTTTTGCCACATCTTAGATGTCCCTCCGCCCACAGAAGCCGTCAAATAAAAATTAATTTTGCTTAAAAAAAAACCATGCTGCATATTTTTGACACTCAATGTCTGTTCATCTGCATGGGACACGTTCTTCCATAATGAATCATCGTAACGCTTAAATTAAACACAGTAAAAGAATGGTTAATGCCATAACACGCTGACAATTTAACCTGGCCAATATTTTTATTGCCTTGTACAATAAACCTAACAGAGCACAACTTGCTTTTGACTGGTGGAAAATCGGTTATGAACCGCCAGGGAGCGGCCAATTTTTCAAATGTAGCCATTCAGTCATACTATAGCCACTAAGACTTTTTTTTCCCATACACTATTGCTGTTATAATCTTTTGAGGATATTTTATCACAGCAATAACCTCCTCAAAATCAGTCTTTACTGCAGTTAATGACTGGACAGCTGGAGCTGTAACTGGCCTTGGCTTTGCCCCCAGCTATTAGCTAACAAACCAGTTGTTATCTGCAGGTAACAACCAATTTCTTGTGGAATTTTCTTGATGAAGTGCCTCGCTGGATCAACATTATTTTTTCCCCTTTCTGCCCCAGCTTCATGTATCTCAGTGGGACATACAGGAGGAGGGACGCAGGAGATGGTGAGTCCCAGACCTTCGCCATGAGATCCAGCAGCGCAGGGGAGGGGCCATCCGACAGGTGCGCAGGGTGCTCTGCTGAGCGCACTGGACAGAGGGCCTGCGAGATGTCAAGGGCCAACCGAGGAGGCCAGGAGTAGAGCAATCCCTAGGAGTTTGAAGCAGAGGCAGAAGTGGGGCCATGTCCAGGAGAAGCTTAGGGGATCGCCAGACACCTTCGAGAAACCTCTGCGTCATGTGTACACATTCTTATTCCGGTGTGTTCCACTTTTGATCGTCATTGTAACATCTAAGCTTTGAAAACTAGTGATTTAAAGTTGTGAAATGTTTGTCTATTTACCAGTGAACATAATTTTTAAGAACAAGATTAGCCAATTTGGACCTCGATGCCAGTGCTGAATATGTCAAAGCCAAGTATTTTTTTAAAGATTTATTTATTTATTTTACACAAGAACTGGGGTACAGGCCAGGTTCATGGGAGGGTGAGAGGATTCACCAGAGACAGAGCGGGAAACAGAACAGGCAGACTGAGGAAACACACTGCTGAGGGGAGCAGCAGGCGAGGCAGGAGAGGTCTGCTCGCCATGTGCGACCCTCCCCAGTAGGCGGGGATGGAACCAGCACTGCAAAGGCTGCGGACAGCTTCACAGCGCGGTGCTCAACCGCCTGCGACACCAGGGGAGGCCCAAAGCCAAGTATTATTGTGATAAATACTTCAGGTTGTCCTGAGTAAAATTCTAAGGGGGGTGTTTATATAGACTGCAGAGCCGAGGGGCTGAGGATTGTCGCCTCTGCAAAGGCAAGTCCTGATTCTAACGTTGATTGGAGGGGGTGTTACCCAGCAGGGTGAGGAGTACCCCAGGGCCCCAAAAACTACCCACTCTAAATAGGTTCTGCCATCTGCTGCATCAAGACAATATATACCCTAGAGCATCAGACTTTTAATTGTAAGGAACTTTAATACACAGAGTGTGTGACAGAGGGAAGAGCAAGAATATAGTTAAAATAGTTTCCCATGATACACCCAAAGTTACCCATACCCTTGTGGGTAGATGCCCAGTCAAACAGGGCTGGCCCAAACCAGGATGGCTGGGCCTGAAAGCTGCCACACATCTCAGGCACCTTATGGTGGGACCTCTAGAAATGGGGCAGAAGGGGCCAGGCAAGTCTGGAAGGAAAAGAATGAAATCAAAATCAAGATAAAGGCTGCCATTGTTAACCGCCCCATGGGTCTCTCACCCACATCTACCTCAAGTGTCTCTTTCCATGTCCGCCAAATCCATGGATCAAGGCCAAGTAGCAAGTGCAGCTTCTTCACGTGTCTCTCTGCTCCATGTGCCTCCTCCAGGTCTCCTTCTGGCTCTCCATCCTTCACCCTTCTCGGTCCCTTCTCCAACTTCTCCTCCTCCTGGCTCAGCTCCACCCTTCCCTGGGTGGGACAGGGAAACTGGAACCTCCCCCTTCCCTGGGGACCCCCTGTTACAATGAAAGTTAGTTCTGCTTATTTATTATTGGGTTCTAGTACCCCCTGACAGCAGCAGCAGAAGTGTTAGGGTGCTGTATCATCGGAGGAAGGAGGAAAAGCCTATGAAGTGATCACCTGTTTGTGGCAGCAGCTTGAAATTCCGCAGAGTTATCAGTGTTTACTGTATGAGGCTCCGACTCGATTCCTGAAATCACAGTGCTGATTGCAGTAACTTTACATATGCGTCTTTAACAAGCAGGGCAAAACAAAAAATTAATGTTTTTAAAAGTGAAAGAAGATTTTCCAGCGTGGAGAGAAGACCAATTAAAATCACTTCAAATTTTTAAATGAGTTTTAATTTGAGAGAGTGGAATTCTTTCAAGAATATGAGTTTTGCTAAATATTTGAAATCATTATATATCATGCTTATCTGAAGCCCAAGTTGCTTGGAAATTAAATAACAAATTTAAAAATGAGCACAGTGTTTATTTTTGAATTATCTGGTGGGTGACTCCCCCACAGGGCAAGGAGCAATTTTGGGAAATGTGTAGGGGCTCCTGTGGGTAAGATGGAAAGTAAGTCTGGCCTCCTACAAAATTCCCAAATTCAGACACTGCCAGTGGACTAGAGCAATTCTATGATTTTAAATCATTTTGAATTTCATAAACCCAACTCTTTAACCTTTGGTAAATGACAAAAAGTGCAACACATTCTTAACATTTCTGATCATTCCACACTAAGGTGGCCCCATAAAGCTCATCTTTTCCAAATTTAAGCACTTAAAAATGTGAAGTGCTCCAATAAATTTAAATTGGCATATGCTACGCATATCAATGGGAAATGATTCAAGCATTACAGGCTGGAAGTGGTGAGTGAGGGCAGGGAAACCAGAACATCCATTGTCAGGGGATTGATTTTTAATGACTTTCTATTGATTTGGTGCCTTTTAAACCTGATGGCCTAAGGTTGGTCTTGCATATCTATCATACTGAATCTTTGGCGGAGTCCCTCTTCACAGTGAGTGTGGGTTGTTTTTCCCTCTTGCCAACAGAGCATCCTGAGCTGATGCAAGTTCTGGCTCCCACGGAGCCTTCCAGGGACAAGAACTGAACAGCCACCTGGCAGAAGGCTGCATATTGCCCAAGACTCTAGTGGTTGTAAGTGACATCATCCAGCTGAAGCCAAAGAGGGCTCACCAGCTTCCGTAACTGAAAAGTCTTGGGCTGGATCAGGAATGGCTGGATCCAGGAGCTCTTTTCTCTTTCATCTCTCACTTGAATCTCTTTCTCTCACTCATTCTTCTCCACATTCCTTCACTCCAGCTGTCTCGGTTTCCACTTTCCGATTGTGACACCTTCAGGCAGTGCTCTCTGCATTTCGTAGCTTCTGACAGTTTCCGCCTCATAGTTCACATTTCTAAGTCGACAAAAAAGAGATGCTTTCTTAGTAACATGCCAGAGGAGGACCTAAATGAAGACTCATTAGATCAACTTGGGCCCATGTCCAAGCCAACTCCTGTGGTCAGGGGGATTCAATGTTCTGATTGGCCAAATCTGGCTGTAAATTCATTTTTTTTTTAAAGATTTATTTATTTATTTATACAAGCACTGGGTACAGTCAGAAGCGCGGGAGGGTGAGAGAATTCACCAGAGCCAGAGCGGGGAGCAGAACAGACAGACTGATGAAGTACACAGCTGAGGGGAGCAGTGGGCGCGGCAGGAGAGGTCTGCGCACCATGTGGGACCCTCACTAGTGCCCGGGGATCGAACCGGCACTGCAGAGGCTGCTGGCAGCTTTGCAACCCAGCGCTCAACTGCTGCACCACTGGGGAGTCCTATAAATCATTCTTGAAGGCAAGAGTAGAATAGAGTCCCAATGTTTGTTGCAAAGTGTAGAGATTCTGCTTGCCCTGCACATGTCTCTGGCTCTCTTCATTGTGGGGAATTGTAGGGCACAGTTACGGTTGCTTCCATAAGATTAGAAGCACTGCATGGTTTGCCTTAGCTGGTAAAATATGAGTTGTGCATGTTACCTTAGGGTGGGAACTTCACAAGCTCCAGGGGAAGGGTGAACCTGTGGGCTGGGGCCCGCCCCAGTGTCTTAGTGAGTTGGTGCTGCAGTAACAAGATGACCATAGGCTGAGCGGCTTATGGAGGCTGGAAGTGTAACATCAGGGTGTCAGCATGGTTGAGTTCATGGCCCTCTTCCCAACTTCCTTACATGAGGGAGGGGAGAGAAGAGGGGACAGGGGAAGGAGAGGAAGGAAAAGAAAGGAGGGGACAAAGAGAAAATGGGAGTCAGGAAAGTATCCAATCTCTTCAGCCCTTTATAAGGACACCAACCCCATAATGCCCATAATGGGGCTCTAGCTTGTTGACTTCATCCAAACCTAATTACCTCCTCAGTAGTACCATATTGGGAATTAAAGATCCAACATATGAATTTGGGGAGGACATAAACATTCAGCTTACAGTAGCTTGTCACCCCTGACAGACAGAAAGGGGAAAATAAACACATGTTATTAGAAACCAATGTTCGTTTGGGTTGTTTATTGACACAGCACACCTAGCCTATCCTGAATGATATGGAAATCAGTATCAGAAATAAGTGCCTACCAAAATCTAAAAACCTGGCATTACCTTTGTAGGGACCTAAGAGCAGTGAGGAAGCAGGTGTCAGAGGGTGGAGAGATGGCGAACTATGTCATGATGTGCTGAAACATTTGGCAAAAGTGTCATCTGAGGTAAGTCAGGAGACAGGAAATAAACTTACAGCTCTTCCAGAGAGTTTGAAGGACAGAACGTCCACAATATGCACTGGTTACTGTTGGCTGCATTTGGCAAGGTAACAGATAAAAAAGGATTAAAAAATAATTGTCTGGTTCATAAGGAAAAAAAAAAAGGGAATACTGCAGAGAAGACGCAACTGCCTTCTCAATCTCCAAAGTGGAAGGTAAAATTGAGAAATATTTCCAGTGACAAGTGCTGATTAAAACGCAGCTTCAACAAAATATAAAATTAAGAGTATAGCTGTCATCCAAATCACTGAAAGATGAAAATGTTTGAGTAAAAATTCAGTTGAGGGCATGGGATCAGATCCTTGAATACTTCCTGTTGGACAAAGATTTTCACAGAAAAGAAAATTAAGATGAAACCCTTTTCTCAAAGCATCAGAGGTTTAAGGTATATAATTATAAAATTTAAGAAGTGATATGGAGAGCTGAAAAAAGTATCCCTCCCTGTCGCGTATTAAGAAAAGAGATGGATAATCTTTAAACTCATAGCCTCTCTTTAGCCTAATTAGAGAGCTAAGGCTGCAGGGCAACCAAACCTGGAGAAAGGCAGGAGTGATTAGGGAGAGGATGGGCTGATACTAGCTTACCTAGAGCAGAAGCCATTAGATACCAGTAAGAAGAATTCAGCTAGAGTAGTAGACATACTGGCAGAGGCTGACTGCAGGCTTCGAGGCAGCATGAAGTCTGTGGGGGGCTGCAGATATGGGAACAAATGTGTATCCAGTTGCCAGATTTTTCTTTAAGTATCCCATCAGGTATTCATATACAAAGGTGGGGCAAAACTCTTTGATTTTAACTAAATATATTTATTAAAAAGATATTTTATATCATTGCTCAATTTTGTATAATGTTTGATTTTTCCTCTCAGGGGTAATCCCCATAAAATTCCCACCATCAAGTGACCCATGAACCATTACCATAGTCTCTTGTGCTTTTTCCTCCCCTGTTTTATCCCTATCCCACCCCCTCCCCTGCTGTATGTCTCTGATTTATAGTTTGCCTGCTAGTTTTGTCTCTCTGTTTCTCTCTTTTTCCCCCCCACTTTCCCTATCCCTTGCTTTGTTCTTCTATCTTCCTCCTATAAGTGAAATTATCTGATATTTTTCTTTTTCCTTCTGACTTATTTCCCTGAGCATAATCCCATCCAGCTCCATCCATGTCTTTGTGAATGGCATGAGTTTATCTCGTTTAATTGCTGAGTATTATTCCATTCTGTGTATAGACCACATCTTCTTGATCTAGTCATCTGTTTTTGAACATTTAGGTTGTTTCCATATCTTAGCTATTGTAAATAATACTGCAATGAACATAAGAGTGCAGGTTTCCTTTTGAATTACTGACACTGTTTCCTTTGGGTAGATTCCTGGAAGTGGAATTACTGGGTCATATGGTAGATCTATTTTTAGCAATTTGAGGGTCCTCCATACAGCTTTCCATAGTGGTTGGACCAGTTTGTATTCGGTGGGGCAAAACTCTTAAGAAAGTTTACTTTATGCGGGCCCATTCATTCTCTTCTGTCTCTCCTTTGGATCAAGTGTTAATTTGCAAGAGGAAGGCATCAAGAACTGTCACACTTAGTGCACTGCATCTGGGGTAGGGGGACAGAAGAAAATCCAGTAGCCCTGGGGAAGAGGGAGAAAGAGGTGCTGGTCCAGAATCTGTAATGGAAACCTATTCATCTATAGTTGTAGCTATAACTGGAGGAATTTAAAGTCTCTTGTATTACATAATTACACTGAAAGTAATTATAGGAACAACAGACTTCAAAACCAGCCTAACTTTTAACAAGAGTAACATAAAAGCCCACATTAAAGACCTAGCAAAGGGAAGGTGTCTATTGGATTCCAACAGAAATAAAAAACTATTTATCTCAGACCATACTGTCCTGCACAAGATGTTCAGTCTTCAACAAAAATGTAAGAAGTATATGAAAAAGGAAAAATCAACACACTCCCAAAAGACAAAACAATCAACAAACAGGCATAGGTTATGACAAAGGTGTTCAAATCATCTGGCAGAGGATTTAACATTACAATACTTACATATTAAAGGATCTAATGGAAAAGGTGCACAGCATGCAAGATCAGATGAGGCATTTCTAAAGAGCATTTGAGAGCTGTGGGACAATATCAAGTGTTATCATATATGTATTATTGGAATCCCAGGGAAAGAAAGAAGGGTGCAGAAAAAATATTTGAAGAAATAATAGCCAAGAGTTTTCTGTAATTAATATTAAACTACAGATTTAAAAACCTCAGAAACATCAAGCAGAGTAAATATACCTACCCTTGAGAAACAAAACAGAATATAAACAAAATAAACATGTGAGCATGGCATATTCTATCTGCAGAATACAGAAAACAAAGAGAAAATCCTGAAGGTAACTGCAGAGGAAAAAAAAAAGCAATATTCTATACAGAGGAACATAGATACTTGTCTGAAACCATGAAAACCAGAAGACAGTGGAATGACATCTTTTAAGCGCTGAAAGATAAAAAAAAAAAAATGTCGTGAAAATTAACACAATAGGATGGGGAAAAGGAATTGAAGATATATACTGATACTACATATAAAGCAATGTAATATTACTTAGAAATAGACTCTGGTTAATTAAAAATGTATATTGTAAACTTTGTGTCAACTACTAATAAAATAATGAGAAGCCTAATCATTCAGCAATAAAAATAAAGTGAAATCATAAAATGTACTATTTACTCAAATGATGGGAGACAAAGAAGAAAAAAAACCAGATTAAATAAATTGAAAAAGGTAGTTAAATAAAAGCCAAAAGACTTACAGATTAAATAAAAGGGATAATTTATTCTCTATAATAGACTAAATACAAGTTACTTACAAGATGCTATCTACATGGCACCTATATTAAAACACTAGTTAAAAATAGTTAACTGGTTAAAATACAAAGCTAGTTAAATAAAATAAATTAAAATATGTATCAGGTAAACACTGATTTCATTTTTCATTTTTCTTAGGAGTAGAATTGCTGGGTCATATGGTAATTCTATCTTTAACCATTTGAGGAAGTGCCAGATTATTTTCCAAAGTGACTGTACCTTTTTTAAAATACTTTTAAATTTATTATTATTATTTTTTTAATTTTATATATTTTTTACATCATTTTTCATTTTTGCACAATGTATGCATTTTCATTTTGGTTATAGTCCCCATATAATTCCCACCTCCCCTTGTTTTTTTTTTTTAAGATTTATTTATTTATTTATACAAGAACTGGGGTACAGGCCAGATTTACAGGAGGGTGAGAGGATTCACAGAGACAGAGTGGGGAACAGAACAGGCAGACTGACAAAATACATTGCTGAGGGGAGCAGTGGGCACGATAGGAAAAGTCTGCTGTGCCATGTGGGACTCTCACCGGGATAGAACTGGCGCTGCAGAGGCTTTTTATTTAACTACCTTTTTCAAGCGGACCGCTTCACAGTGCTCAACCACCTGTGCCACCAGGGGAGGCCCCCTCCCCTTGTTTTGACCCTACTCCTTCCCCCTCCCCCGTATTGTGTCTCTGGTTTATAGTTGCTTGTTGATTTTGATTTTTACTTTATTATAATTAGTCTTTGTCCTGGTCCCTTATTTAGGTTTTCTAAATTTCTGCTATGAATTTTCTTTTTCTTTCTGGCTTATTTCCCTGAGCATGATCCTTTCCAGGCTCCATCCCTCTTGCTGCAAATTGCATGAGTTCAAATGGGCACCTGCACCCCTATGTTTATAGCAGCACTATTTACAATAGCTAAGTTATAAAAACAACCCAAATGGCCAAAAATAGATGACTGATCAAGAAGATGTGGTCCATTACTCAGCAATCAAAAAGACTGTACCTTTTTATATCCCCACCAGCAGAGTGACAGGGTTCTGAATTCTCCATATAATCCTCATTTGTTCTTTTAGCCCTGCGGTTTCACTGGGTCATAATTGACATACAAGTTTAAGGGGTACAACAAAATAATTTGACTTCTATTGTGATATGGTTACCACATTTCTTATCATGCCTGTCATTTCTTATCAATACAAAATAAGAGAGAATTGGAGATGTGAACCTATACCCCTAAATCACATAGTGTTGTGAACCAGTGTTGCCTCAATAAAAAAGTTATACATTTTTTTATAAAAAAGAAAAATGTGTTTTTCCCTTGTGATAAGCACTCTTAGGATTTACTCTTAGCAATGTTCATATATGCCAGATAGCAATGTTAACCGCAGACCTCTTGTACTATCTCATAATTGGGAGTTTGCCCTTTTTGACCCCTTAATCCACTGTCTCCCACTAACCTGATCTGATTTCTTTTTCTATGATTCTCCTCCCTTCCCCTCCTCTCCCCCTCTCACCTTACCTCTTCTCCTCTCCCCTCATCTCACCTCTTCTCCCTCTCTTCCTTTCAATTCCACATATAATTGAGCTTATACAGTATTTGTTTTTCTCTTTCTGGCTTATTCCATTTACCATAATGCCCTAAATGTTGTCCAAAAATGACAGAATTCCTTTACTTTGATGGCTGAATCACGTTCTATTATATATACACTGCAACTTCTTAATTCATTCATCCATTGGCAGACCCTTAGGGTGTTTCTCTGTCTTGGCTATTGTAAATAATGCTGCTATGAACATGGAAGTGCAGATATTTAACATAGTGGTTTTTATTTCCTTCAGACATTCTCAGAAGTGGAGTTGGATCATATGGTAGTTCTGTTTTTAATTTTCTGAGGAACCTCCATACTATTTTCTGTAGTGACTGTACCCAACACTTGTGCTTACTGACTTTTTGTTCAGTGTCACTCCAATGGGTGTGGAGTGGTGTCTCTTCACATTGTTTTGCCTTTTCCTGATGTTGAGCATATTTCAGGTGCCTATTGCCTATATCTTCTTTGGCTACGGCCATCCCTTACATAGTCTTTGCCCATTTATTTATTGACTATTTTCAGTTTTAAAACACAAACTTATTGGCCTCTTATCGTTAGCCATGAACTCATTAAAATGACATTTGCATGATAACATTTGCAAAATGGATACATTAAATTTTTTTTAGAGATTTATTTATTTATGCATAGAAGAACTGGGGTATAAGCCAGAGGTGGGGTGTGTGTGTGTGAGAGAGGATTCACCAGACAGAGTGGGGAGCAGAACAGGCAGATCTACTGAAATACACTTCTGAGGGGAGCAGAGGGAGAGTCAGGAGAGGTCTGCTGCGCCATGTGGGTTGTTCCCTGGCCAGCTGGGGATCGAACTCATGCTGCAGTGGCTGGCAATAGCTTGATAGCGTTGTCTTTAACCCCTGTGCCACCAGGGAGGCCTAATACATTAAATTTTTAATTAAAGACAGTTGTACTTTGATTTTCTAAGATTTGGTTGTGTGTGATTTTTTTTTTTTTTGCCTTATTTGTTTTGGCTCCCCAGCCCCCACCCATTCTCCATCATCTCTCCCCCTTAACCTTAGAAACCTCACTTTGTCTATTAATGTCTGTTAGCTTATAAGTATGTTACTTTGTTAAATCATCCACTAAGTGAATGTCCAAGATTTGTTATTCTGATTTGCTTGACATGCTATAGATGTTTTCACCTTCTTGATAGTATCTTTTAAAGCAAAAAAGTTTTTAATTTTGGGGCCTCCCTGGTGGCGCAAGGAGTTAAGAAGCAACCTATGAAGCTATCTGCAGCCACTGCAGCATGAGTTCTATCTCTGGCCAGGGAGCTACCCACATGGCTCAGCAGACCTCTCCTGACTTGCCCACTGTTCTCCTCAGCAGTGTATTTTGGTCATCTGCCTGTTCTGCTCCCCACTCTGTCTCTGGTGAATCCTTTCATCCTCCTGTGCCTCTGGCCTATACCCCAGTTCTTGTATAAATAAATCTTCAAATAAAAGTTTTTAATTTTTATAAGTCCAGTTTATCAATTTCCTCTTTTGTTTCTTGTGCCTTTGGTGTCATTTCTATCATCAAAGCCATGGTCATTAAGATTTACCTATATGTTTTCTTCTGAATTTTATTGTTTGTTTTCAGGTCTTTGATCTATTTTGAGTTAATTTTTTGTATTTGGTGTGAAGTAAGAATCCAATTTCATCCTTTGTGTGTTCATACCTAGTTATCCTGGCACCATTTATTGGAAAGACTATTCTTTCCAGCCTGAATAGTGTCAGCACCTACGTTAAAAAAAAATCAGTGGAATATAGACAATGTCTTGATTACCATTGCTTTGTAGTAAATTTTGAAAGTAGGAAGTGTGAGTCCTTCAACTTTTTTCTTTTTCAAAGATTTATTTGGCTACTCTTGAAATTTCATATGAAATTTAGAATTAGCTTATCCACTCCTAAAAAGAAACTATTTGACATTCTAATAAGGATTGTGTCAAATCTATCTTCAACTTGGAGTATTGCCATCTTAACAATATTTATTTAGCCTTCTGGTTCATCAAAACCTGATGTTTTCCCACTTATTTAGCTCTTCTTTAATTCCTTTCACAATCCTCATAGTTTCAGAGTATAAATTTAATCTGTGAATAGAGATAGTTTTACTTCTTCCTTTTCAATATGGATGTATTTTATTTCTTCTTCTTGGCTAGATACTTTGGATAATCCTTTAATGCAAGGTTTAATAGAAGTGTTGAGAGTGAATATCTATGTTTTGTTGCTGATTCTTGGTGGAAAGTGCTGATCTTTCACCTATGGGTATAATGTTAGCTGTGGGGGTGTGTGTGAGTGTGTTGTAAATGTCCTGTTTCAGATTGAAGTTACCATCTATCATTGGTTTATTGAGTGTTTTTATCAAGCAAATGTGTTAGATTTTGTCAAATCCTTTCTGTGTTATGATCATCATGTGTTTTTTTTTCTTTTTACTCTAGTTATTTTGGGATATTATATTAATTGATGTTTAGATGCTACATTAACCTTGCATTCCAGGAATAGATCACACTAGTTCATGGTGTAAAATTCTCTGTAAGTTGTTGGATTTGATTTGTTAGCATTTTTGCACCCATCTTCATAAGGAATCAGGAGTTTTCTTTCTTTGTCATGTCTTTGTCTGGTTTTTGCTATCAGGATTATACTGCTCAAGTGAGTTTAGAAGTGTCCTCTTCTATTTTTGGCAAGAATTTGTGATGAACTTTTCCTAAAGACAGGTACTAAATTCTTCTTAAACTGCTTGGTAGAATTCAGTGGTAAAGAGTTTTGGGCCTCGACCTTTCTTTGTGACTACTTTTTAAATTACTCATTTACTCTTTACTTTACTGTAAATCTATTCAGGTTGTTGGTTATTCTTAAGTCAATTTTTATAGTTGGTATCTTTCTAGGAATTATCCATTTTGTCTAAATTCTTTAATTTGGGGCTATATAATTGTTCACAGTATACCTTTATAATCCTTTTAATTTCTGTAAGGTCAGTAGTAGTATCCCCTCTTTCATTTCAGAGTCTAATAGTTGAATCTTTCCCCTTTTTAAATTGACAATAACTAGAGGTTTGTTATTTTATTGGATTTTTCAAATAATTAGGTTTTGGTTTAAGTGATTTTTCTCTATTATTTTTCTAATTCATTGATTTCTACTCTTTTTTATTACTTACTTCAATCCTTTAGGTTTAGTTTGCTCTTATTCCTCCAGTATTTCAAGGTAGAAGATTAGTTTTTTTTTTTTTTAAGATTTATTTATTTTTATACAAGAGCTGGGGTACAGGCCAGAGGCATGGGAGGGTGAGAGGATTCACCAGAGACAGACCAAGGAACAGAACAGGCAGACGACCGAAATACACTGCTAAGGGGTGCGGCAGGCGTGGCAGGAGAGATCCGCCACGCCATGTGGGAATCTCCCTGGCCGGCCAGGAATCGAACCCCTGTTGCAGAGGCTGTGGACAGCTTCACAGCGCTACGCTCAACCTGCTGCATCTAGGGGCGGCCCTAGATTAGTTTTTTTTTTTTAAGATTTATTTATGTATACAAGAATTGGGGTACAGGCCAGAGGTATGGGGGGGTGAGAGGATTCACCAGAGACAGAGTGGGGAACAGAACAGGCAGATTGACTGGAATACACTGCTGAGGGAAGCAGCAGGCCAGTCAGGAGAGGTCTGCTGCGCCATGTGGGTAGCTCCCTGACCGGGGATCGAACTCGCGCTTCAGTGGCTGTGGATAGCTTCATAGATTGCATCTTAACCCTTTGCACCACTAGGGAGGCCCAGAAGATTAGGTTATTGATATGAGAATTTTCCCTCTTTTTTAAAGATAGGCATTCACAACTGTAAATTTTCTTTTAAACACTGCTATCACTGTACCTCATAAGTTTTGGTATGTTTTAATCTTCCTTTTTTCCCAATCTTTAAAAACTTAAAAATTTTAAATTTACCTTTAGATTTCTTTTTTGATTCACAGGTAATACAGTAGTGTGTTGTTCAATTTTCACATATTTGTGAGTTTTCTGGATTTCTTTCTGTTATTGACTTATAATTTTATTCTATGTGTTTAGAGAACAAGCTATGTCTTATTCAAGTCTTTCAAATTTATTGAGCATTGTTTCATGACCTAGAGTAAGATCTAGCCTGGATAATGTTCATGTGCATTTCAGAAGAATGTATATTTCCCATTGTTGAATAGAACATCACTTCTTTTGTAACTTCTTTTGTGTAAAACTCTATTTGCAGTGATTGGGCGCTGGGCTGTGAGGCTCCCCACAGCCTCTGCAGTGCTGATTTGATCCCTGGCCACCGGCTAGGGTCCCACATGGCACGACAGACCTCTCCTGCTGCGCCCTCTGCTCCCCTCAGCAGTGTATTTCGTCAGTCTGCCTGTTCTGCTCCCTGCTCTGGCTCTGGTGGATTCTCTCACACTCCCATGCTTCTGACTGTACCCAGTGCTTGTATAAATAAATAAATCTTTAAAAAAAACCCTCTATTTGTCTGATATTAATATAGTTGTAATTCCAGGTTTCTTTGGTTGCAATTTTGCATGATACATCTTTTTCTGTCCTTTTACTTTCAACCCATTTGTATATTTGAATCTAAAATGTATCTCTTGTAGACCACATATAGTTGGATTTTATTTCTTTTTCCAATCTGGCAATCTCTGGATTTTGATTGGATTGTTCTTATTGACACTGTTGGATTTACAGCTACCATCTGCTGTTTCATATACCTCTTCAATCCTTTTGTTCCATATTACTCTCTTCTTTCTTTTGTATTTTGCATTTAAATGTCTTTAATTTCTTCAAAGATGTTATACTGTATTTTCTTGAGTTATATCCTTATTGGCTGCTATAAGGGTTACCTTGTATATCTTAACTTATGAACATCAGTGTTAGATTTATACTAGCTGAATTCTAGTGAGAAGCAGAAACATTACTAATGTGTAGCTACATTTCTATTCCTCATTTCTGTGGTAATTATTGTTATACATAATACATCTGCATGTTATGCTCCCAACAATGCTACATTGTTATAATTATATATATAAATTAATGTATCTTAAAGAAACTGAGAGATGAACAACTATTTCACAGCTTTTGTTATATTAACCTGCTTATAAATGGTTCTCTATTTGATCCTGTGGATTCAAGTAACCACCTAGAATCATTTCCTTAGCCTAACACAAGTTCATTCTCACCTACTTCCTTTTTACAAATATAGTACGTTTTCCATATGTTATACAATGAATTGCATACATATTGTTATACAGAATTATTTTTTAAATTGGATGAAAGGAGGTAGGTGTTTTTATACTCTTTTATAATTACATTATTATATTTATTGGTATTTTTGTTTTTTTCTTGTGCATACAAATTACTGAGTGAGGTCACTTGCTTTCAGTTTATAGCTTTCCCACTAGTAGATGTTGCAAAGTGGGTCTGCTACCAGGAAATCTTTCAGTTTTTTTGTTTGAGAATTTTTTTTTTTCAAATTTTTGAAACATAACTTACCTGGATATAGGATTCCTCACTGGCAGTTTTTTTTTTTTTTTTGAAAACTTTGAATATATGACACTGCCATCTAGACACTATTGTTTTTGTTAAAAAGTCAGCTTCTAGGGCCTCCCCAGTTGCGCAGCGGTTGAGCGCTGGGTTGCGAAGCTGCCCGCAGCCTCTGCAGCGCTGGTTCGATCCCCGGCTGCTCCCCGGCCACTGGAGGAGGGTCCCACATGGCGCGCAGACCTCTCCTGCCGCCCGCTGCTCCCCTCAGCAGTATACTTCGGTCCTTCTGCCTGCTCTGCTCCCCACTCTGGCTCTGGTGAATTCTCTCACTCTCCCCCGCTTCTGACTGTACCCAGTGCTTGTATAAACAAACAAATAAATAAATAAAAATAGATCTTTAAAAAAAAAAAGTCAGCTTCTCATTTTAGTTGGTGTTTCCTAGTATGTGATGCTATCAAGATTTTCTCCTTAATTTTGACTTTTAGCATATTTTACTATTATGTGTTTTTTTGTTGATCCTTGTGTATTTATCCTACTTGGAGTGATTGAATATTCTGGATGTGTAAAGTGATTTAATGAATTTTAAAAAAAATTTCAGTCATAATTTATTTGAGCCTTTAAAAATTATTTTTTCTGTCTTCCCTCCCTGTTATGTGTATATCAGTGTCCTGCATTTCTCTCAGGTTCATTTTCTTTTCTTTTTTTCTCACTGTCCTTCAGATTTCATGATTTTCATCGATTTTGGATTCATTGATCATCCATCATTGAGTCTTTTCACTCTTTTCCTGCCAATTCAAATCTATTGTTGGGCCACCTTAGTATATTTTTTTCATTTCAGTTATTGTACTTTTCAACTCCAGAATTTTAAATTTTTTTTGGAATTTCTATCAATTCATGCCTAGCCTCAATTTAATGTGACAATTACTTCATTAATTCATGATTTCCTTTAGTTCTGTGAACATATTTATATAGCTACTTTGACCTTTTTTTCTGATAGAGCTGACATCTAGTTGTTCTGACAGGCAGTTTCTGTTATTTGCTTTTTGTCCCATTGTAGAAGTCTTACTTTCCTATTTCTCTTCATATTGTCTCTTTTTCTGGACACTGGATATTTTAGATAATATATTGTGACAACTTTGAGTACTGATCTCTTCAAGTCCTTTTGGGGTTTTTACTGTTATTTTCTTATTTATTTGTTAAATTGTTGGCTGGATTATTACCTTCCACCACCCACATAATGGAACTTCTAATTCTGCTCCTCAGGGGCTGCAGCCTTGGCTATGACCATATACACATGGGATGACAGTGACTTTGGCAGAGACCATGCTGAATGTCTCTTTCCCTGGCCACACTAGCTTTTAATCCTCATTAATTGCCAACTATTACTCCATCATTAAAAAGAAAATCTCTGTAAAATAAATTGCCTCACAGACTGATCCAATCATGTTTGAGAAATTTTTGTCAATGTTTGAGATTTGTTGTGATTCCACAGGACTTCTCCCAACTAACTCTTTTCTGGGTTCTCTCTGACAAACTTGCTGACTTACAGTTTAACCTTTATCTCACCTGAATGCATAGATTTCTTACCAATTACCCTTGGCCACAACCTCCACTGTTTTTGAGACTTTCCTTAAGCCTCTTTTAATTTTGAACACCAAGTTACAAATTAACTCATTTTCTTTGGAGTCAGAGTTTTCTTCTTAAGCCTGCATCTTCTGGGAAAGTTCTCTGAACCACACTTCTGAGACTGGGAACAATGGCTCACTTCTCTCTGAGTGACACCCCCACTTTTGGAGCTCAGTATTCAATGGCAGGAGAGAGACAATAACTACAGCTCTTCTAGCGTGCCTCTTTTGGTTTGGACCTCTTATATACAAACTTCAAATGAGCCAGGTGAGGATAATCTGGACCACAGTATTCCCATTATATCCCAACCACAGTAGTGCCTTCGTTCCATAAGTGAGACCTGGGAAGAAGGGAGTCCTCACCTCTCAGCTACAATTGCCTGCAACTTGGTCTTACCCCAGATGTCAAAGGGCAGGATAAGAGATGATGACATCCTGCCTCTCCCAGGAAGACAATCCTCTGAGTAGGAGCTGGTAGGAGAAACCCCATGTTCTTGACCAAACCAGTCTGGAATGGAGCTTCCATCTTGCTTTGATGAAAGGGAGAGGGGAGAGGAAGAGTCTTAGTTCATATATCACAGGCTGTTATTATTTTTTTTTTTACTGAGGTTTAGTAGATTTTCACAAGTGTTTCTTCTCTTTCTATAAGCCTCTAAGATCATTTCCAGAAATTCAAAATGAGGTTGAGTTTGTTTTTTATAATTTTAACTGGGCAGTTAGCTATATAATAGGTCCTCACACTTCACATGTAACTCTGAGGAGGGTACTTTTTTAATTGCATAAAGAGTACCTTAAAATTCCTACAGCTGACAGAATACTGATAAAAATGATGAAATGATGAAAAACTCAATGTTCTTGCCCCAAGATGAGGAACAAGGCATGGATGTCATATCTCACCACCAAACTTATAATCAAAGCTCTACCCAGTGCAGTAAGACATGAAAACACAAATAAAAGACATACAATTGTAAAAGGAAGAGAAAATATCCCTTTTGTAGGATATAATAATCTATGTAGAAAATCCTAGAGAATGTATTCAAAAGTTTCTAGCATAAATAAGTGAATTTTATAAGGTTGTAAGATACAAGGTCAAGATTCAAATGCCAACTGTACTCCTATATAGTAGCAATGTAGAATTGGAAGTAAAAACTTATAAAGCATTTACCACAGTATAAAAAATGAATATTTACATGTAAATATAGCAAAATATGTATAGAATCTGTTTGCTGAAATTTATAAGGCACTCATGGAGGAAATAAAGAAGACCTAAAAATGGAAATACATCTATATTTATGGATTGGAAGATTCAATATTTTTGGGGTGTTAATTCTGCCCCAAGTTATCTAAAAATTGACCTCAATTCTATTCAAAATCCTAGCAGGATTTTTTCATAGATATTACCAAGTTGTTTCCAAAATTTATATGGAACTAGAAGGAGATAGAAGGACTGAAATAATTTGGAAAAGAGGAGAGAGGTTGGAGGACTCACAGTACCTGATTCAAGACCTACTATAAAGCTATAGTAATAAAGAGAGCATGGTATTATCTGTATGTTCCACAAGGTTCATTATTTACAAATAGTTAAGACATGGAAATAGTCTGAATGTCCGTTGATAGATGATTGGGTCAAGAAGATGAGGTATATCCATACTATCCTTTCTTATATAACCATAAGAAAGGATGAAATGCAGCCATTTTCAACAAAATAGAGGAGGAAATTTGACAGAATAATGTGTGGTAAAGCAAGCCACAATGATATAAACAAACATTGAACATTTACATAGCAGACAATTTGACATCATAAAATACTTTACCAAGCCAGCGAACCACAATAAACATTGAGAGGGTTCCATGATTAAGGGGGTGAAGAAGGGTGGTAATGGGTGAAAAAAAAACAAACACAAAACACACAATAATAACATGACAAAACAATAATAATTTATATGATTTAGTAATATAAATTAAAATATATAATTCATTTTAGAAGGAGAGGCAATTGCAATACAACATAGTGGGTGTTATGCAGGGTTAGCCTAAGTGTCTGTGGACAGAGTGGAGTTGGGAAGCTAAGGAAGGCTTCCTAGAGTGAATCTTTTATTTTTTAAGATTTATTTATTTATTTATACAAGCACTGGGTACAGTCAGAAGCACGGGAAGGTGAGAGGATTCACTAGAGCCAGAGCGGGGAACAGAACAGGCGGCCTGATGAAATACACTGCTGAGGGGGGCAGCAGGCACGGCAGGAGAGGTCTGTCACGCCATGTGGGACCCTCGCCGGTGGTGGCTGGGGATGGAACCAGCGCTGCGGAGGCTGCGGGCAGCTTTGCAGCCCAGTGCTCAACCGCTGTGCCACCAGGGGAGGCCCCCTAGAGTGAAACTTAACAGGGGAAAGATGGCCATAGAGAAGGTATTCAAGTAGCACACACGAAGGTCAGAAGCTTAAAAGCATCTGCTGGTGCAACTGTCGTGCAACTGGGGGGAGGGGGTGGAGATAGCATGGTATTGATAAATAATAGTCACATAGATGAATAGAGTATTAGAGTCCAGAAGTAGGTCCACACAAATGACTGACAGAGTTACAAAGGAAATTCAATGGAGAAAGGAAATCTTTTCAAGAAATTTGGCTCATGCTATTGGCTATCCATATGCAAATAGATGGACCTTGACCAAGACCTTACATATTATAAAAAAAGTAACACAAGATGAATCATCGTCTTAAATGAAAATTGTGGAACTATAAAACTATTATAAGAACAGAGAGTATATTTATGACCTTGAATTTAACCAAGCCTTTTCAGGTATGGTACTGAAAGCATAATCTATATAAGAGGAGAAAAAGCAAAGTTGAACTTATCAAAATTAAAAATATGGCTCTGGAAAAGACATAGTTAAAACATTTTTTAAAAATCCAGTCTGGGGGCCTCCCCAGTGGCGCAGCAGTTGAGCGCTGGGTTGCGAAGCTGCCCGCAGCCTCTGCGGCGCTGGTTTGATCCCCGGCTGCTCCCCGGCCACCGGAGGAGGGTCCAGCACGGCGCGCAGACCTCTCCTGCCGCCCGCTGCTCCCCTCAGCAGTGTACTTCGGTCCTTCTGCCTGCTCTGCTCTCCGCTTTGGCTCTGGTGAATTCTCTCACCCTCCCGCGCTTCTGTCTGTGCCCAATGTTTGTATAAGTAAATAATAAATAAATATATCTTAAAAAAGGGACCTCCCCGGTGGCACAGCGGTTGAGTGCTGGGTTGGGAAGCTGCCCGCAGCCTCTGCAGTGCCAGTTCGATCCCCGGCCGCTGGGCGAGGGTCCCACATGGCGTGTAGACCTCTCCTGCCGTCCATTGCTCCCCTCAGCAGTGTACTTCAGTCCTTCTGCCTGTTCTGTTTCCCGCTCTGGCTCTGGTGAATTCTCTCACCCTCCCGTGCTTCTGACTGTACCCAGCGCTTGTATAAATAAATAAATCTTTGAAAAAAAATCTTAAAAAAAAAAATCCAGTCTGGGAGGATGAATTCCTGGTGGTGCAAGGGGTTAAGCACTGCATTGTGAAGCAATCCACAGCCTCTGCAGCACAAGTTCGATCCCTAGCTGGCCAGGGAGCAACCCACAGGGTGCAGCAGACCTCTCCTGTCTCGCCCACTGCTCCCCTATGCAATGTAGTTCAATCAGTCTGGCTGTTCTATTCCTTACTCTGTCTCTGGTGAATCATCTCACCCCGCCCCCCCACCCCACATCTCTGGCCTGTACCCCAGCTCTTGTACGCATAAAATAAATAAATCTTAAAAAAAAATCCAGTATGAGAGAAAATATCTGCAAAATCACATTTGTGAAAATAGATATCCATATTTATAAGTAACGTTTGAAGTTCAACAATAAAACAACAAATAACCCAAATTTTAAAATGAGCAAAATATCTAAATACTCACAAAATGGATATACAGATGACAAATAATCATATGTAAAGATTCCCAATATTGGTAGTCATTAAGGAAATGCAAATTCAAATAACAATGAAATATCACTACACTTTTATTAGAATGGCTAAAATAAAAAGTTTGACCATATTAAGTGCTGACATAGATGCTGAGGGGCTGATGCTCTAATATGTTGCAACAATTGAGGAAAACAATTTGAATGCTTCTTATACAGTTAACTATATGCAGCAATCCTATTCCTGGCTAAATCAAACATATGTTCATATAAAAACCTTTATACACACTTTTATAGCAGCTTTATTTATAATAGCCCAAATTGGGCATGACACAGATGTTCTTCAACCAGTGAAAAAATAAACTGTGGTACATCTGAGCAATGGAATACAACTCAGCAATAAAAAGGAAAACACTATTGAAAACAGGAAATAGGGGTAAATCTTAGGTGTATTTTGTTAAATGAAAGAAGATAGAATCCAAAGATTGCACGGCATATGTTTATGTTGCCATTTATAAGACATTTTGGTAAAAGTAAAACACTAAGGATCAGGAGTAGGGCTTGGAGGAGGGGACTAATTACAGAATCTGCATGAGGGAATTTGGGGGGATGAAATAGTTCGTGACCATGGTGGTGGGTACCTGAGTGATTATTTGTCAAAATTCATGGAACTGTACATCACCAAGCGTAAATCAAAAAAGAAACAGGATCCGGGGAAATGAAAACATGGAATAAAATCTGTGACATTCAACCTAACTGTATTGTAATGAACACCATAAGCACACTGAAGGAATCAGAGAAGAAAAAACTAACCTAAGTTATTTTGGAAAATATTCTATCCAGAAAATATTCTATCCAGAAAGGTAATGTAAAGATAAGAATTATATATAAAAGTTGTACATGAGTTAGTGAATTTGTTTCTCATGGGAATGTAAGTTAGTAAGTCAGTAACTACTTTATGTGTATAGACAAGGTAGTAAATTAAACAAATATATTTTAGGAAAAAGAGCCAGATTTCCTCACTGTTGGAAGAAAGATCAAACAAACAAGAAAAGGAGAAAGACCAGTATGTACCTTGTGGTACATTAGATTCTCATGGTAGATAGAAAGGATAGATAGGATAGATAATAGATAGGCAATTGATCAATAGATAATAGATTGATAGATAAATTATATATATTGGAAGATGATAGATAGATAGATAGATAGATAGATAGATAGATAGATAGATAGAGTGGATAGGCTAGATGGTGGATGGACAAGTGGATGGACAAGTGGATGGATGGATAGGAGATAGATAGATGGGTAGATACACATATGGATAGATGGATGGAGATGGTAGATAAATAGAAATACACATGTGCATGGGGAAGTGTACATTATATATTTCCAATTTCTGTTTCCTGAGATGACTTAGAAGCAACCGCACTCTAATAACAATGGGCAACACATAATGTACCAAATTTGGTTTCTTTGTAATGCTCTTCAATAAAAAGAACAAGACCTTCTTTTAGAAGCGGCGTGTTCTAGGGCAAGGGCAGGGACAACACAAGTTGGCTTGAGGCATCTTGCAGCTTGAGCAAGTAAGAAAACAATGGGGCTTGTTGAAAGGGCACAGGAGTCAGCTTGACTCCCCAGTGCCCAAAACTGGAACAACCAGAGCAACAAAATAAATAGTGATGGCATAGATTTATAATCCAATAAAATATTTATTGATGAGTCCATCTTAGATAGATCATTGATTAATTAGAGGTGGAGGTACATCTCTTCCTTACAAAAAAATTCCAGTCCTCCTACTACATGTAGGAGTGAAGGAAATTGAATGTCAGCAAAATGTTGCAGGCTAGACCCACTGATGGTCACTGAAGTTAGTGGACAAAAGTTTGCACAGACACAGAATAGTTGTATGCTCTCAACTAGAGAGAAACCTTACAGATACTGCTTACACAAAGTGATAAAGATTATCATCAGAAAAAAAAGACATTGATATTATCCAGTCTCAGATACAATGCACTGAGAAAGGCACATTGTCTTTGTGGCATTTTTGCCAAAAAAAGTATAATCTGAGCTGAAACAGGAGAAACATTAAACAAACCCAAATTGAGGAACAGTCTCACGTAGAATTGACCAGAATTCTTCAAAGTGTCACGACCACAAAAAAACTGGGGAGCTGCCACAGATTGGAGGAGTCACGATGACTAAATGCAATGGATAATTTTACTAGGGTTTGCAAGATGTTTACATGCGGGAAGCTGGGTGAAGGGAACTCTGTGTACTATTTTTGCAACTCTCCTGTAAGTATGAAATCATTTCAAAAGAAAACATTAAAAATGCAAGGGAGAGAGTGAGAGAGAGAGAGAGATAAGAAAACAAAGAAAGGGAGTGGCTTGGGTGACTTCATCTTAAAAATCATTCCTGGCACATGGTGTTGACTAGAAACACAAAGAGAAGCAGCTACAATAATTTGAGGGAGTTACATTAAAAGGGGCCCTGACTGTTGGGGATCTAAGTTACTCTTGGGCTCCCACTCTCTGTGGTGGGAGGTGGTTGGCTCAAGGGTCAGCCCTCAGAATCCATATTCCCCATGCACATTTTAGACAGGGCCAAAGAAGAAACTTCCAGTGACATAACCAGGGACCAGGGAGAATGTCATGAAGCAGAATCATTCTAATCAGTAGCTCTGGACAAGTGTCTATTGGGGACACTCACCCCCTTTCTGAAAGGGAGGGTGTGTGGTGCACACAATGTTTGGCCCATGGCTGTGCATGTGAATGCATGCTGGGAGTCTGGCAAGGACCTTGCTTTTAGTTCGAAGACCGCAGAATACAAGGAACCCACCCACCTGAGGGTGAGGAGAAACAGAACATTTTAGGGCTCGCAATGCAGTCTTTGTTTGGTACCTTCAGAAGTGCATATTTTATATCTGCTTTTCCTGCTTCTAGATACACAGTAAGATCACATGAGTAAGAGCCTCACCCTCCTGAAGGGAGATGTGGCCATGTGACTGCTTTGGCCAACCAGAGTAAGTGCAAGTGGGGTTAGTGCTTCTATGTGGAAGTATTTAATGACAGTGGTGAGACTCCAGTGCTCTCTTCCCTGTTTTGGGGACAGAGATGTTCCAGAAGGTGGCAGCTCCCTCAGCCAGAATCCCAGAGTGGGGACACAGGAGCAGATCCCTTGCTGGCCCGACATTGCGTGTTTTGAATCTTTAAGATGGGGGATTGTTAGAACAGCATGTGCTGGTCTATCCTGATGGGTTCCACTGGGCAAAGTGGTGGGGTTCCCAGGCAGGGACACCACACCTGCACGCATCCTCTAGTTAAGTCAGCAGGTGGGGCAGCTCAGGTACTTCAACAGTTTTCTTCCTGGGCTAGGCTAGGAGGGGCTTGTCTAGGTAAAGCCCCCAAAAGATGGGTGATGAGCTGGCATCTGTGGGTCAGCCTGGGCTTTTCTTCCACAAATATTTTGTTTATAAATTCCCCCTTCTGGGGACACTTAAAATGGCCACACCAACTTCCCACTGTGGCAGAGAAGCAAGGGCTGCATCAAATCTGAAAAGTCTGAGAAAACTTTTCAAGTCGGGCTGGTCCAGGGGCTGGAAGATGATGCTCAGAGCTGTGGTGTCACCCCACTCTCACTTACTGTGCTGGTTGAGAAGCCCTGGGATTAAACCCTGGGATTAAACTAGATACTACTGTCCACAAACTCACAAAGCAAGGGCTAATAGCTATTCTTGGGGCCTCAGTCTCTCCATATGAATTAAGGAATTGGGGTAAATGAAGGAAAGACTTTCAAATATATATATATTTTTTTGGTCAAGGAGTCCTCTCTCCAAGTAAAAACCTAAAACAAAGTGGTTCTGAACCTGCTATCCACATCCTCTCCTTATCCCCCAAAGAGCACAAGCCTTGTAGGTTAACCTAGGAACCCCCCAGTGCTCCTTAGAACACAGTTTGGAAGGTCCTAGCAGCTCATCTAGCTCGTATAGGGTGTAGCTCTTCAGGACAGCAGGAACACATGGTGCCTACAAAATCTCAGGCTCCAGAGCTGGTGGGGTGCAGTGTGGTTGGGCCTGACAGCCCAGAGCCCAGATTGTCCAGGACCCCTGCCCATTCAGTGCTTGGCTCACACCAGACAGAGCTGGTCTATCCTCAGCTATGCTGGTCTATCCAGAGCTGTCTCTCTGATCAGGTCAAAGAACTGAAAAAGGCACAGGAAGGGAATTATTTTCCCAAGACAAACTTAGTCTTTTATGCCTTACCTGTTAATATCTGAACCCCCAGGGTGCCCCCCACTATAATCCCTGCATTTTAGGAAAAGCTGGTGCAGTGCTTTGGAGTAAGACTGCTCTGGGTTTGAATTCTTCACACTTCTGTGACCTTGGAGAGAAAAGTTACTTAAGCCCCACCTGCTTTTGTTTTCTGTCTGTCAAGAACAGCAGCTGGTCCACAGAACTGCAGAAGATGGAGGAAGGGGCCTGGGCTGATGCCTGGCAAGAGGGTGTGCAGACACCAGCAGCCCCTTTTCCTCCTCATCAGCACCAACATGATCAGATGGGGTTTCTCTGAACATTTCTCTTCCCCAAGTTGTCTCTGAACAACTTGCTCCCCAGACCTTCTGCCACTTCAGCGCCACCCCGGGACTCACAGCTCCTGCAAGGACCAGAGGAGGAAACCCATCAGCACATAGTGGACAGATCTGATTTGGCTAAACTGGGGAAATCCGAGGTGCCTGTGCACCACTCAGAACCAACAATTTCCCAACAGTCTCACTCAGCAACTTGCTGACTATGGCAGGTTGCAGCCCAGGGCCAGGGTTCACAAAATTCCAAGCAGTTTCAGAGTGAAAACTATATAACACTAACACCTCCCAACACAATAGCAAGAACCTACTTTAATGTTCGTCTGATCTATTATCGATGGCAACTAATTGGTTGGTTCTAGTCCCCACAGTTGATCATTATTTGCAGCAGAATGTAGACATAATCCCAGGCTGTTTGTTTCAGTGTGGCCCTGAAGGAGTTAAGTGAAATAAAGAATATTATCAATATTGTATCAGTCACAGATGAGAAACTACATACCAGGATCAGTGTAATTCATTCATTGGTTTATGGACACCGAGTCCTCCGGGGACTGTCACAAATCCACTTGATGTTCCTGAGTGTGAGATTTAGCATTTGGATCTTTGATTTAGCTGAAAGATGTGTAAAAACTCATGCAGTCAGACAACTCCCTACAGGCGATTCATCTGTGTTGGCTTTTACGTAACAGTTATTCCAATCAAGTGCTAGCAGTAACTTAAGCTCCATTACTTGCCTCTGAATTCACATTTCTGAGATGCTGGAAGGTGGAACAGCAGCAGCGGGTACAAGGGCGTCCCTCTGGGAGAAGAGGGGCTTCTTGTCCTCTGGCCACTTTGGCAGGCAGGTACCTCCGGGAGGGCCGGCTCGGAGGAGGATGTGGCTCTGGTCCCCAAGCCACTTGAGGTCCTGGGTTTCCTGATGCAGGCGGTGTGGGAGAGGGAGAGCCAGGAGCCCCGAGAAATAGGGCAGACAGTGCTCAGAGCTGCAGTTGCCGGTCCTCGACTTGCTCCCTGGCCAGCTCAGCAAAGGGGGTAGGGAAGAAGTAAAAACCCACGTCTGATGGTCTGATGGTCTGGCCCAGGCAGGGCTCTTGTGTTAACTCTGTGGTAATGACTTGACAGGGAGTGGGTCTCGGTTTCCCTCCCGCCAGGCTTTCTGCTGCGTCCCTCACCGCAGCAGCCCTGTCCAGCTTTGAGTCTCTGATTTCTCATGACCTGTACCAAAGTGGGGGGAGGAAGCGGCAGGGGGCTGCATCCCATTAGTGCCTCCACTGAGAGTAAAATGCAAGTGGAAAGCTTGTGCAGTTTCAGAGTAATGTGTGAAAGTAGGGACGAGTGACTGTGATGGGCTTCAAATACTGTTATTAATAGGGAATACGTTAGATGGGCTCAGCGAGCAATATCACAGGGCGGGGAAAGCCCTTCCCATGAATGAAGCATCTAATAATCCTCACAGCAAACTTCAGAGGAAGACACGTTCACTGTCCTCATTTTATTCCAGAAGAAAGCAAGGCATAGGGTGGGTAGAAAGTTGCCCAAGGTCACCAAGTGGTGCAGTGTCAGAGCTGGGCTTCAGAACCGGGCTGTTGACGTTGGCGGCAACTCTCACCACATTGCCACATGGTTCTATCATGATGGCAGTTGACAGCATCTGTCCATTGCCCCATCAGGGGTGTGTGTAGGCTGGCAAAAGGGGCACATCTGTGGCCTGAGGTGGTTTACCAGGTTGGCTGTGCAGCCTCCTGGGGACTGATTCACAGGCTGAGTAGCTGTGACCTCGGGAGAGGAGGGGAGCCTCGGGGATGTTGTCAACAAGGTGGTTGGGACCTGGGTCACATGAGGGAGGGCTCTGAGTGGGAGGATCCTGGAAGGGTGTTTTGCCAAATTCCACATTTAGGTGCTCTTCCCAGGGTAGACGAGCCTTCTCGTCAGAGAAGTAGATACCCATTAAGGCAGTATTAGAAATTAGGCAGAAGACAGAATTTTAGAAATTATACAACACGCAGTACAGGAAGGCAAAGAACTCGAAAAAGGAGAAGTCGAGGGACCTGGAGGATAGAAGAAAGTTCCAATCCTAATCCCTCCACAAGGACACCTGATATCTCCAGAAGGATAGAGCATGTCCAGAAACACAGACTAGAGAGTAGAGGGAAAAGGTAATTTCTAGAGACATCATGGTTAAGAGCTTTCCAGCGTTGATGAAAGATATGCATCCTCAGAATCAAGAATCATAAAGAGTCCCAAGCAGGATAAATAAAATAACAACAATAAAAAAAAAAAAAACCAAATTCAAACCAGAACATATCAGAGGAGAGAGAGACAGATAGAGACAGACAGACAGATAGAGCGAGAGCGAGAGCGAGAGCGAGAGCGAGACCGAGAGAGAGAGCGAGAGAGAGAGAGAGAGAGAGAGAGAGAGAGAGAGAGAGAGAGAGAGAGAGAGTAGGTTCAAGTCGAAAAGGTATTCATGGAAGAGATAGGAGAGATTCCTTCTGGTTTGCACTACCTCGGGGCCTGCACCACCAGGCAGCTGCTCTGACTTCACTGGTCTGTAGTGCCTGTGGTTGGCTCTTGCCCTGTCCTGGGACTTGAGGACTCACACCACTGTGAGTCAACCCCTAGAGGAGAAGCCAGGAATAAAATGAAGCAAAGTGCCCCACTCCTGCCGGCCCCTCCCCCCATCCCTGATCTTGCTTATGCCAATGGGGCCACACCTTTGAGCTGGAGGAGGGAGAGAGGAAAGAGGTCAGACTCAGCACATGATGCTGGTGCATTTGCCAGTCACCTCTGAGGGAGAAAAGTCGGAGAGGAGACTGGGAAGGAAGCTTTCTTTTGCTTGTCAAACACCGTAAGGGAGATGTTGTGCAAAGCTATTGGCACAAGGTGAGCACCCTGTAAGGCCGAGTTTACTGAGCACAGACTGCGGAGCAGCAGTCCTTGTGACCACTCACCCTGTCCTCTCCACTGCCTATGAGGGAGGGAGGGTCATTCCCTCACTAGATAAGGTCACAGATTTTCTGGAATGTGAGCCTGGGCTGCTCATACCTGGGAGAGACAGGAAACTAGTCTTCTCTAGGAAATACACAGCTATCGAGGGTGGGGCTGAGCAAGAGCTTCAAAATCACATTTAAGATCCACAAGTGGGCATGTTTCAATGTTGCACCATAGACTCCAACCACAGTGTTTCCAGAGCACCTACTGTGTGTCCAGCTTGCTTTGCAGCCCCTGGGGTGGCTGCAGGCCCAGCTTGTGCAAAGGTCAGTGGGAGGAGAGCCCAAATGCCACGTTTCCCTTCACTGCTGGCTGGGGAGCCTGGGACGCTCAGATGCAGCCATTTCCTTGAGCTCCGATTTTTAAAGAGCCTTGGCTTGAAACGGTTCCATTTGGGAGGGCTTCTCCCTAGCATTTGGTATGGAATTATTACCAAATGCTAGGGAGGAACCCTGCCAAATGCTGTATATCAGCTAAAACCCAAACTCCTAAACAATGAAATATTTATAATAAAAATAGACCCCGGAGAGGGGTGCAGGCTGGGGTTCCCAGCTGGTAAGGGTCCCAGGTTAAGGTGTCACAGTCCGTCGGGTCCACCATCCCAGGGACATTCACAGGGGCTGCAGGCACCGGGGACAGCAGGGGAGGCTGCGAGGTCTCTCAGCAGGAGACACGCCAGGGGGTCCCACATCCAG
Source organism: Talpa europaea (assembly GCF_964194135.1). Lineage (NCBI taxonomy): Eukaryota > Metazoa > Chordata > Mammalia > Eulipotyphla > Talpidae > Talpa > Talpa europaea. The sequence goes on from NC_140084.1 coordinate 25,458,285, forward strand.
CTGGGAGCTGCTGAAGTGTGCCTCGCCCAGCCCCTGCAGACATGGCTCAGAAATCTCCTTAGGTTCCTCCTGCCTGAGTTCTAGTGCAGTGCTCAGCATTCAGCAGGCACACAATAAATGCACAATGCCTGTGTGCATGGATCCTTCCAGTAACAGCAAACCTCGCCCATCTGGAACCCACAGGAAGTGAGACTAAGACAGCTGAGTTTTCCAAATAGAGCCATAAATTATTTTCCTGTAACATTTCAGATGGAAATATTTCTAAGATGCGGCCTGCATTTCCTTTCTTTCTTACTTGGAGAATGTGGAACACCATTAACCTTTCCGTAATGGCTCAGGGTTGCTGCTGTGAACTTCGGATGCTGAGCGGGAGGTAATGTAGCCCTCGGGGCTCCCGAGGTGTGCCCTCTGCTAATGGCCTTGGATCCTGGTGCTTCCTACAGCCTTTCGGCCTACTTCCCAGAGATTTTGGGGTTCTTCCCTTCCAGTTTTCGCTCTGGTCAGTGTGGTTGTCTCTGGCAAGCCTCCTCCCTCTTGCTAAATTGTTATTTCTAATTGACTGCGGACCAGACACCAGAATTCTGAGCTGATTAGCATTATATGCAAAAAGTGCTAACATGAGTTGACTGAATATCCGGTTGGCCTCTGTTATGTGCAGACTTGAGACCTTTGTAGTCATTGTTTGGGCCCAAGTCATTCTTAAGTTTCTTCTCGACTCACATTCCTGTCTCAGACAAGGCAGATCCCATTTTGGAAAGTAACTATTCACCGAGATGCTCAGAAAATTCCTAAGAACACCAACCACCAATCTCTAAATCCTCCACGGACCCTGGAATTTGCAAATCTTTTCCATAGAACCTCACTTCTTATGATCGCCATCATTTAACAAGAAAAGCATGTTGGTTTTTACTTCTGCATTTGGAAGATTAGGAAACTGAGGCCAGACAGATCAGAAGACCTGATGGACACCCATGGACACACTGATTGTGGGTAATTTGGTGAGAGCCTGAATAAGTCTGGCTCCCGACGGAGGGTGGGTACACAGTCACGGGGATGTCCAGGGTGTCTAAGGCAGACGCATTTCCAGGAGTGCAAGCAGGCTGGTGATGCACCCAGGAAGCCATTATCTCCCTCATGTAGTTTTAGGCAGGAGCACAAGAGCCACATGACAAGGACATGGTAAAGGGGAGGGGGCCAGGACCGGATGCCTGATGAGAGATGGCGTCCGAGAGGGGGCAGCCCACGGGCGTGATGGCCCTGCTGGAGGAGCCCAGACACTGCCATATCCTGGCTTGCTAGGGCGTACCCCACACTCTCTCTCCCATAGTTCCCCAGTCTCTTGCTACCGCCTCTCATTGTGGACTCATCTCCAAGGCAGAGGACAGGCGGTGGGAGAGAGCCCATAGAGGTCAGCCTCCCTGCACCCAGGGCCGGGGGAGAAGGGCAGCATTTTGGGTCTGGAAGAAGCCAGCACAGGAACTGATAGATTCACAGTGCCAAAATAGCTCGGTTCTCAAGTGGTTCCCTGTGGCTCACCGCCTCCACCACTGGCACGCACCCTGCTGGTCAGGGTGGCACAGCTGAGGGGAGGCCGAGGCTTGGCAGTTACCTCCAAGGCACTCACATTCTTCCACCCAGAGAGGAGGTTGTGGGCAAGTCCTGTGCAGCCTTCCAGACCTAGCGGGCTGCTCCTACCCACTTCTCCTGTAGCTTGGCCCGCTCAGCTGGAGGCCGGCAGGACGAAGGCCATGCAGAGTAGGGGGAGGTGGCACATCTGGAAGCCAGGCCCCCACAGCAACGCAGGATGCACCTTACTCGCTTTTCCTCCCTCACTTTAGTTTCTGCATCAGCCAAGTGGTGGAACCCCATCTCTGCCCCGTGTGGCCAGGTGGGAAGGAGATAGCAGATGACAGGTCCGCCCCACTCTGGGGCTGTGCAAGTAGAGCTGCTGGCGTTGGGGTCCCTGCTGTCTGAGGAAGGATCACAAGTCTTTCAGCAAAAAGCAAGTCCTTCTCCCCTTTCAGGACAAGCTGCCCAGGGCTGCTGGGCCCCTTGGTGCTGGCATTGGTGGGGGGGGGGCAGGTGCTCAGAACCCCAGGCTTAAGTGACTGGGAGACTTCACAACTTTGCCCAAATATACCTGGTACAGGTATCTCCCTGCCCCCAAGAGTTCCTGTCCCCACTCCCCAAATCTGAATTTTGTTCATTTAAAAGATTTGTGGGTATGCCTATTGCATGAAATCTAGAAAACACTGGACTCTACCAAGAATAAAAGTCACATCACCCATAACCCTCCATCCAGAACCACCATGAACCTGTGGATGAATTCCCTTTCGTACCTTTGTTTTTGGCATGACATATATGTAAGAAAGAAGTATGTGCAATATTGGCGAGGCAAAGAGGCTCTAAGGAATCCCTCCCCCAGGTTAATAGAGACTGTCCTCTGGTTAAGTCAAGGGCCAAATACTTGTTTTAAGTAAAGGTGAGTTTACATGTGTTCACATGTACATGTATAAAATAGGGTTCATATTGTAAATAAATAAAGTTTTGTACCCTGATTTTTGCTTTCCCATATGCTGTCAAATTAATCACACTATTATTGATTAATGCAAAACTGCCCAATGTACGCAATGCTCCCGTGCCACCTAACACTGTCTTGTTGTTGAATGTGGAAATAAGTATTTGTTCTTTTATTCACCTGCTCAAGAACTAGGTGCTGAGTCTCTGTGAGCTGGTGGCTACTGCCCACAGTTGAGGAGGCAGAGACACAGGAGCCATCCCATCCTGAAAAGCTTGCAATTCCATACAAATCAGTAGGCTGAGGCCACACACAGTGGGCCCAGCTTGGGGGAGGAGGTGCTAACGCATCCCAGCTCCACCTAATCCTTGTCCCTAGAGGGCCTGGTGCAGAACTGAGCATGCACCACCCTGGGGCTCGAGTGAGGCCCCTACCCTACTCCCATGAGACCTCCTGCAAACCCCCCCCCTTCCTTTTTTCATGGGTTCTGAACGCATGATTCTCACCCAAATTCTCACTCTTCCCCACAGCTTCTCCCTCTCTGGCTGCCCCAGCATAAACGCTGATGGGTCAGGGCACACACAAGACATCAGGCCTAGTACTTATTTCATCTTTAAACCTCTGAATTGTGACTTATTTCAATTTCAAGCCTCAACAGTGCAAGAATAAAGAGGCTATAAGGAACCCCCACCTGTTTCAATAAATGATTATCAGTAAATGATAATCTTTAGGAAAAGTTTTCCTCTGTAGATCAGCTTCCAGAATGTCAGCCCTGAAGTGTGGCATTTGGTAAGGAAACATAACACAATCTAGAATGCTCACGGTGTCCCTTGGTAAACACTGTGTCTTGTGTGGGTCTGTCTGGGTGTGCATCTTTGTGTCTGCTTTTTGCTGCCACAGCTGCTTCCTCTGGGGCCCCTGTGCTCTCTGGGGGTGCTCTTGCTGGGCCTGGCACTTCTAAATAGTGGAAAGACAAATGCTATTGTCCACATAGCTCTTTGCTATCATCCTCACCATGGCCAGGTGGGTTATAACAGAAACATCTCAAGGTGTCAACCTCCTGGAGTCTAGCTCCACAGTTGCATCTGAGGAATAAGTTCTGAGGCTTGGATGTGCAGTGTGGTGACTATAGTTAACAATACTTGAAAGTTGCTGAAGAGTGGAATTTTAATGCTACCACCACCACCACCACCATCACCATCACCACCACCACCACCATCAGCAGCACCAACAGCACCACCATAAGATGGCAAGATGTGAGGTGAAGGATGTGCTAACTAACCTTATTGTGGTAAGCGTTTCACACTATGTATGTGTATCAAATCATTACATTGCACACCTTTGACATACACAATATTACATGTCAATTATATCTTAATGCTGAAAATGCTGCAACTGGCTTTAAGGGTGTCTGGGTGGGTTTAACCTCAAAAGCTTCCTATTTCAGAAATCATAGCCTTGCAGCAGGCAGTTGTTTATAAAATCAGCATTGCAAGGAGGATTTCGTTGGTCAGTGCTGCTGGAAAATTGTGGACTTTATATTAACAACTGTGTTTCCACTAGTACACATCAGGAAGGCCAACTTCAGTGCTGCACTTGTAAAATGATGAACAAGTGACTCAAAGAATATTCTCCATGACCTGGGGAACATCCCACAGATAGATAACAGAAAGTGGCAAAGGGCAAGAGTGACCCCAGATTAAATGTAGTCCCAAGATGTGATTATTTTTTTTTAAATGGTGACTGCAAACGCCCACTGCACCAGAGGAAAAACAGCATTCTTGCTGTGTGAGTTCCCAGCGCAGCCTGCTCAGGAAAATCTTTTGTGACAAAAGCTAGGTGGGCTTTCAGGAAGATGGGGTGAAGGCATTGGCTTGAGAGTTTGGAACTTAGTCATTCTGGACCCACAGACTCTGATCTGACATTCTGAACACTTTCCTGGCAAGGAGAGCTCTGGATGTCACGGATGGCTTCTGTGTTGGTTTTAAGAGTGGATGCCATCTGCAGAAAGGTGGCATGCTGGAAGCAAAGGACACCAAAATATCTGCACCCTCTGGGCCACTAAATGAAATAGTGTGGGACATTTTAAAAACAAAATCATTCTTATTTAATGGAAAAGTACCTATAAAATACTTACACATCATTGATGGGTATAAGAGAGTACTTCCTTTGTAGCAGGCGTTGCTCAGTGCTAACTCACTGAACTCTCCCCAAGTGTCCATGAGATAGGGCCTCATTTTCCAGATATGGATGTTAAAGTACAGAGGGGCTAAGTTAATTGCTAAAGGTCACACAGCTCTAAAGTGGTGGTGCTGTGATTTGAACCCAGTTGAAATGGCCCCAGAGTCTATGCTAGGGGACAACGTCTCTTCTTTGAAACAACGGAGCATTCATCGCCGATGGCAAGCATGACTCAGGGAATGAGCAAGGGGAGAGGGGGCTGGTGAACAGAGGTTCTGAGCGGGCAGCAGGCAGGAAGGTTGGACCAGGCTTCTGTGATGACCACTTCTCGCTAATACTGGAAACGTTCCTCCCCATGGCACATAGTCCACTGGAGGAGCTGAAGCAAAGAGCTACAGTGTTTCCTTTGAAGCCAAGAAGGGCCTGTTTGTCCCCTGCTGGGGACAGAGAGGTATATCTGGGACTCCCTAGGACTGAGGGGTTAGCCTGGGGGCAACAGGAACCTGCTGAAAATTGCACACCACCATTGGAATTAGGTCAACTTACTTGCAGCAAATGTGATGGCCTAGGGTTGGCATTTCCTATGGGCCTATCAGACAAGCCCTAAAGCCCCTAGTGCACTTAAGGCCAAAGGGCAGGGAGACATGAGTGGGGAAGGACAATGTGGGGCAGACTTTTAGGAAAGAAAGTCAGCAGGACTTGCCCCTCCACACTTTTCAGCAACAAGGTCCATCGGGCCTTAAAGTCACTGTGCCAAGTGAAATACACCAGACAGACAAAGACAATTAAATATTATGTCACTTCTGTGTGGAATTCATAAAGGGAGAAAAAACGAACCCCCTAGCAAAAGAAATCGAGGTGGCAGCTGAGGTAGTGAGCAGGAGGAGACAGACTTGGAGGAAGGTGGTCAAAACGTACATCTGAAGCGACATTGCTGTACTGTACACTGGAAAGCTGTTAAGAGCGCAGGTCTTAAGAGTTCTCAGCACTAGGAGAACACTTTCTCTTTGCCTCTATTGTTTCTATTTGAGAAGGTAGCTAAAGGTCTGGTGGCCAATTTTTTATGCAATATCTGTGCTCAAACCTTCATGCGGAATGCCTTCAACTTATACGGTGAGGTGTGTCAATTACTTCTCAAAGAAAAAACTGGAAAAAATAAATCCTCCACCCCCACCCCTGTGACCTGATAATTTTCCCTCTGTCAACTGAAGCCAAGAAAATGGGCAGAGATGCAAACGGTTTGACCATGAAAATGCTCGCTCCACTTCTGAGAGAACAAAAACTTAGAAACAATTTAGAGGTTCCAAAATAAGATACTGTTTTAATAAATTATGTTGCATCGTTGGATGGAACATTATGTGCCCATAAAACCATGTTTTCTAAGAATATTTAATGATGTGAGGAAATACCTTGTGCTACCAGGTTAGAGAATAAAAGCAGGACACAAAATTGTTTACACAGAATGATTCAAAGTTTGTGAAAACAATAGCTATGCATGGGAAAATGATTGGCAAGAACACAAAGGCTAACAGGATGAGATTAAGGGAGATATAATTGTTTTCTTTGTACAATTTTATGCTTTCTAATTATTCTTCAATGTGCATCCAGGGTTACTTTCTTTCAGGGAAAATAACCATTAATTTTTAAAAGTTGCAATGAATTTCTAGTGATGACAATAAGATTTAAGCAGTTCTGTTCATGGTTTCATTCATTCATTCACTTCATCAATAAAAGTTAAAATAGTGCTTGACACCCAGATTTAAGTGTTAGAACTAATTTCTTGATTAGTTTCATCAATATGACTTAGTAGCAGCTTTCAGCCTAGGGTGGGGAGGGGATTCTCACAATTGAGTGTGAGATGGCACCTCTTACGTTGGCAGCTGTCACCTCAGGAGGGCCACAGATTGGGGCCCTCAGAGCAGGCAAATGGCTGGATGAGCTAGGAGAAGGGGTGAATATGACTGGGCCCCAAATGCACATCTAAATTGACACATGCACCCTCCATTGCCAGTGCCATTCCCGACTTGTTTTCCATCCCCTTAAGTGCCAGATCCCTGCCTTCACTCTGCCTGCTAACTTTCCCATGCACAGATGCAGAGCACCCAGCCAGGGCAGTCTAGAGCCCTAGAGTGCAAGTGCAGATACAGCCTTCCGACCCTAGGGATTCGAGAGAGCCCTACCCCACTTCCCCATCTGATTCAACTTTGTTTCCCTCAGGGGATCCCAGCTCCTTCAGCAGACATTCGCCCTTCAGCACATCCCCCTGCATGTTCCCTTCCTGATATCCCAAGACTCAACTCAGTCCTTTGGAGGAATCAAGGTGTAAAAGAAAGTCTTCACTGGGATGTTGCTTCCCAGTTTAACGGCCCAGTGCCAGTTGGCCCAGCACCCACCTGAGCTGTGTGACCCGGGGGCAGGCCCACAGAAGGCCAGAAGGCGCACTTGGGGCTCTGAGTGCCCATCAGAGTCCAGGGGCTTCTTCCTGCTCATGTTCCCCAGTTGCTTCCTAGCATATGGAGTCACTAGCATCCTGTTCCAGGACTCTGGCTGACCTTCCAGTCACACCTATGAGGCCAACACTGGCTATAAGATCTCTGCTAACTATATTTTTCCAATATTTGGTCCCTTTGTTTCTAGTGACAAATAAAATTTACACCTTTCTGAAAGGTAAAATTAGAGCTCAAAATTGAACTTTGTGAAAGCAGGAGTCAAATTTGTATTCATAACTTGATACACTGTTTTAATTTGTTGTCTCAAACCTCACCCCAAATTTAGGGATTATAGACTATTTAATGGATCCTCCTTGTGCATATTCTGGTCTGAACTTCCACTGGCTTCATGGCTCTCCCCCCCCCCCACCCCAAGTCTTATTCAGTTGACAATAGTCATGGCAGATGACCTTAGGGCCTCAAGTCCAGGTTCCAATATCTATCCTGGATGTTTTAGCTACACAATTTTGCAAAGAGGCAGGAAAGCAGAGTTGTAATTGTAACCAATAGTGCTACACACAATTTTTGGCCTTTGACGAGGTTAAACAAAACCTCCATGAAGATATCCATGTTGCTCCTGCCTTCAAATATGCTCCCAAGACAGGAAAATTAGACTTATAAATAAATTACCATTAATTGGTTATTTCGAAACATGAGTATTCACTTTACAAAAGACATCTGCTAAGAAGCCTTAAATAACCAGCTTCCCCCAGTACAGTAAATCATATTCCATTTACAAAAATTCAATTTACTATAACCTTTTCTCGAACAGAGCTATATGATGCAAAGCAAGGCACACCTGCAGCTTTCAGAGAGTACTGGACAATTTGCTGGTTGCTCTCTTTCTCTGTGAAGAGTATCAAAAGCTCTGTTTTGCTTTTCAACCCCTTGCTCCAACCTGGTTTTTGAGCTCTCTGCTCCCTGACCCAAGCATTCCTTGTTTTGCTCAGGTACTAAGCATATCAGACCTTATTCTATGGCAAGTGGCAGAAGAGTCAAGCAAATTGAATTAAGTTTGCGAAGGAAATTTATGCTTACGAAAGGGAAAGGTGCAACATGGGGCTGCCTTCAGGTGTGGCTGGATCTAGGACTGTCTCTCCACTTTTGCTCTGTGATCAACTGCATCAGCACAGTCTCAGGCTCCTCTTACCGGTTTCTACAAGTTCTCTGCGCTCCTCCTTGGTGTGGGGGTGGAGACCACAGTGTTCCAGCAGCTCAAACTTGCTATTCTTTGTTCTTTTTTAAAGATTTATTTATTTATGCATATAAGAGCTGGGGTGTAGGCCAGAGGTGCGGTGGGGGATGGTGGTGGTGAGAAGATTCACCAGAGACAGAGTAGGGAGCAGAACAGGCAGATCTACTCAAATACATTGGTAAGGGGAGCAGCAGGCAAGACTTGGAGCTCTCTGCTGTGCCAGGTGGGTCAGCTCCCTGGCCTGGGGATCAAAATATGCAGTGGCTGCAGATAGCTTCATAGTGCTGAGACTTAACCCTTGCACTACCAGGGAGGCCCAACCTTGCTACTCTTGCCTATTAAAAAACCCAAGATTCATTTGGATCAGACCAACCTAGGTCATAAACCTATTTCTAATGCCAGCACAGAGAGAGGTGAGGCCCTCACTGTCTGGGGCCTAAGAGCAAATGCCCTTGAGCCTTGAGCAAATGCCCTCAAAGCAGGAAAGAGAAGGCAGGGGTTGCTGCTGGAAAAAGGGGCACAATTTTGCCAAAGCCATGTATCTGTATGGCCTTTTGGGAGAGCTTGTGGCACAGCAGTACTCTAGTTCTTTAACGGGTGTATTTAAAAGGGGATGCTGAAGGAAGTTAAGGTTGACTTGACTGACTTTTGCCCAGGGACCGATAGTTCATGGCCCAAGATTCTGTCCCAATTTCTTTCTTTTCTTTTTCTTTTTTTCCCCCATGATCAGCTCTTCCACCAATTTAGAGGGCAGTCTTTGGAAACCAGTTTTCAGGATAGTCTTTGCAGACTCATTTTTCCTGTGGTGTCTATGGCTGACAAGGCTGTTCTATGGCCTCTGTGGAGAAAGCCTCCTGCTCTCAGCCACAGAAAGCTCTTTAGCCAGGGAAGGAATGTTGCTGAGGCCCAAGCAGACTTCCCCCAAATGAAGGAGAGCCCCTTGTAGATATGAAGGTTTCTGGACCACATGCAGCTGAGAAGCTATGGTTTCCCATGAGAATCTAGATGGGACCCTGAAGCCACCCAGGCCAACTCACCCACTGACACACGGGCCTTTGCAGCTCTCTCAGCATTTTTTTTTCTGCTTAAAGAAGGTGGACCAGAAAGTGGCCACGATTTTCAAAGAATCACTAATTCGAGGTGATCATAGGGTTTTGCAGATTTTGGAAATTATCTTTTTGCAGTGGGAAAACTGAAGTGTGGGGTATGGGCTGGGGGGCACTGGGCCCGCCCTTCGAAAGTGTTCTGGTCCCCCCCTGCGCTCAGAGCCGAAGATTGTGCTTCACTCTTGGGAAAAGGTAATGGCCATCTTAGTGGCTAGTTTTAACCTATTGCTACTATAGGGAGGTAGAGTTTTTTTTTTTTTTAAAGATTTATTTATTTATTTATTACAAGCACTCGGTACAGTCAGAAGCGTGGGAGGGTGAGAGAATTCACCAGAGCCAGAGATGGGAGGAAAACAGACTAGACTGACAAAATGCACTGCTGAGGGGAGCAGTGGGCGCAACAGGAGAGGTCTGTTGTGCCATGTGGGTCCCTCACCAATAGTTGGGGATCGAACTGGCGCTGCAGAGGCTGCGGACAGCTTCGCAGCCCAGTGCTCAACTGCTGTACCACCGGGGAGGCCCTGGGGAGGTAGAGTTATAAGGAATAGAGGAGAGCTGGGGGAAGGAAGAGCAATCTAGAAACAAAAATAAAATGAGGGTTTTCAAAGGAGGTACAACTTCAAAGGGTAACATTTATGAATCACTCTCACTTTGGGGTACCTAATAAAAGAGGTCAGAGTCAATCTATTGTGAGAAGGGAGGTACTTTCAAGGTAGCACTGTGAGAGGCCAGGTAGTCACACAGCCACTGCTGTGCCTTGGGCAGAGGGCACTCCTCTGCACCTTGCTTCTCACCTGTGTAGGAGTTGCCGAGAACTGATGGCACCATCTCAACTTTTATCCACAGCTGCCATCCACCTGACTCACCAGCTCAGGATCCAAAGACTTCCATCAGTTTCAAGAATTCAAAAGGCTGAGGATGCTGCAACGGTAAAGGGCCCTGGTCAGAGCACCTGGCAGGTATGTCTGACCATCCAGAGGGCCATGAGGGTCCCTGCCTGCTGACTCCACATCTGGAGTCTCTGCTGAAAACGCAGTCACAGGGACCCAGCCTGCAGGCTGGGCAGGAGCAGCGAGAAGTACTTCAGAGTCTGAGAAGGAGGCGGAGATGGAGTCCCCGAGGAGAGGCCTGCTGGGCAGAGGCAGAGCCAGGGAGAAGGGTGGTGAGGCCGAGAAATCCGGGACAAGAGCAAAAGGACCAGAGAAGCACACAGTGTGGAAACGGCCACCAAACACATGAGGTGGGGCCTTTGTCCGCTGTCCAGTCCCCTCCCGCCCCACCTAGATCCTCACTCAAAACAAGCACTGCCCTGAGTGGACTCCCAGAGATTCCAAGGCACCCAGCAAGGCTTTGGGGAACGCATATCCCACGGGCGCCGACAGGGGGCGCCGCCGAACCTCCCCACCTGCCCTCCCGTGCTACCCGACCCCTCCTCCGGGCTCTCGCGGTGGGGCGCCGCCTCCAAGCGGTGGGCAGCCTCTGCCAGGGCAGCTCAGGCCGGCGGGCAGACACAAAACCTTGGCGGCCTCAGAGTGTCGGTGCGCACTAGCCGAGGTCCCCCAGGCTGGGAGCGCGGCCCTCCCGAGACTCAGGGCCTCCTGAGTCCATAAGACCCAGGGCCTTAGGGTCTGGAAGGGGGTGCCCCAGACCTGGCACCCACCATCCTGGCTAAATGGGCCTGGGCACGGCGGAGGGCCCCAAAGTGGTGCAAGGATGCGCATTGGGCTCCCTGCCTCCCAAGGCCCAGGAGGGGCCGGCGACTGGAGGGTTAAAAGGCAACTGCCACCCCCATTCTCTTGGGGAGAAAGTGTCTTTTCTCCAAGTCCATATGGCCACTTCCTTTCGACCTGCTCGGCCCTGCTCGCCTCTTTGTCCGAGCTGTCACTTATAAAGAATCACTTGACTTACAATAACAGGTTCAAAAGACGACAGAGTATAATCAGTTGATCCACGAAGAATTGAAATAAAGAACACCCCACTGCTCTGGCTATCATTCCCATAGAGATAGTGATATCATTGATGTGATTGCGATGCTAATTTCTATACAAGAAAAAAAAAAAACCTTGTATTTTGGAATTTGTTCAAAGAGAATTTCAGACACATCAGATTGGAAAATAACGCAGACTGAATTCCTAAACTTTTGGGGGTATGCAGGGGATTTTGTTTTTTGTTTTTTGTTTTTTTTTTTAAAAAAAATCACCACTGCAGAGATTTGGGTGGACTTTAAGAACTGCTTGTTGGGGGGAACTTATTCTTTCTCCCTCCCCAAAATCAGATGGAGGGAGAGAGAGAGAGAGAAGGAAGAGCAGGAGTTGAAGGAAGAGGTGGACGCTCTGGGTTTCCTGGGCAGAGTTAGAGGGAGCTGGCAGCAGTGACCAGGCTGGGTGCCCACCCAAAGCAGGTCACAGGCAGTGAGGTGCCAAGGCCCTGTGTCCCAAGGCAGCTAGGGCTCCTCTTGTAACTCCACCCAGCCCGCTGCTTTCTCCTCCCTGCTAAATTTTCTGTACCCCTGCCCCAGACTCTTAAGGGTCATTTGCAAGTGAGTGTTCCTTCCCCAGGAGGGGGCTAGGGGTGGGGAGGCTGGGTCTGCTTTTTCTGTATCTTTGCTTTTTCTGTATTGTGGTACCCTGGTTTAAAAGCCACCAGTCATGGAAGGGGAACTATGTTTGGGCAGGCTGGAGCAAGTCTTACCTGAATCAATGTTTTAAGTGTCCCTGTGGCTTGCGTTTTGAATAATCAATCTGTCTCCATAGCTTTTTAATCATGCGCAACACAGGCCTCCCTCCCTCCCTCTCTCTCCCTCTCTCTCTCTCTTACTCTCTCTCTCCCTTCACTGCCCTTCCTTTCCTCCCACCCTCTCTGCCTCCTTCCTCTCTCCTTTATTTGTCAACTCTTTTGGATCCTGTCTTTCTGCTATTAACATGCCCCAATGTCACATGCGAGTCTTTTCTTTAAAACAAGCTCTTCATTGGTGTATCTGGATACTTCTTTTTATTATTATTACTGAATCTTTTTTTCCCCCATAATGACACCAGGATCATTATATAATCCCATAACAAAGAGGCTTTTGAGGCACCAGCTTTTGTCAACTCTAGGACAGAGAATCCATAATTGCATTATTCAGCTTTCCCCCTCTTCTTACCCTGGTGCCTGGCTTCACAGAAACCGAATCTCAGGCATCACTCACATCTCTACCTTGTTACCTCCCCTTATATTATTTACCAAAGCGTTTGCCTGGAGGACCAGTCTTGCAAAGTTGCCTTAAAAAAGTTATTTTGTTGGATAATTAAGTCCTGGAGCCCACCGCGTGATGATTATTCTGGACCCATAAGGCAGAGAACCTGCGTGACGTTTTTCTCGAAGTTTAATTACCGTATGCTAATTTCCTCGCCTACTACGTGATTAATTAAAATCATATTTTCATAATCATTTGGCACTAGTATTGTTTTAGAATTATCATGATCTCCTAAATAGTGTCTGTAAATAAAGTCGCCTCTAATGGCAGGCGCGGGAGGCGAGGCTGAGGACCTCTCCGTGTTTGTATCGCGGCGATTGGCAACATAACTGCCTTATTTACATTAAATACGCCACAAGGTTACAGCGCGGATCAACGTCATTTGATCGCTGATGACTCCCTTAAACGCCCGGGCTGTGACTGATTCTCCGCGTCCCGCTGTCCACCGAGATTCACCCGGGAGTTTTTTTTTTTTTTTTTTTTTTTTTTCCCCCTAGAAAAGAAACAAGACTTTAAATAGTTTCAGGAGCAGGTAAGAATTACGCTTTTTTCCTCTCGCTCTTTCTGCCTTTCTCTGCTCTCCCTCGGTGGCAAATCTCTCGCTCTCTCTCTCCCGCTCGGCTGGATAAAAAATTCTTTAGTCAAAGGCAGGAATGCAAAGTAGTGACAAGCGAAGGGGCTGATATATGTCTCAGTAACGAGTCTGACAATCAGAATGGAGCTCTTGGAGAATAGATAGATTTTAATAAGTGTGTTTACATGAGCTCAAGGTCAGAAGCAAGCTGCGCTGTGTTAAATGGTTTCTTAGTTGCTAGACAGAGAGAAAAAATGGACGATCACACACCATTCTTTGTAGATTATTATATCAAGGGTTCAGTCTCTGGCTCATCAAAGCTAAATGCCGCAAGACCTATCTAGTTGCTGTGAATTATGCCAGCGCGACAATGGAGAGGGTTTTTAATGGTACAATGCATTTCACCTACCAGATAGGGGGAGGCCGAGCCGGGGATGGGGGTGTCTGCTGGGGCTGGGTGATGAGTATCAATGAACGGGGCGATTCTGAAAAGAGGCAGATGAAAATCGAGCCCGCCCTGCCCCGGCTGGGCTGGGAACAGTTCGCGGGGCTCTGCCGAGTGGGCGAGCGAGGCGCGCGAGCAGGGCGCCGGTCCCCCCTCAGCCTCGGAAAATGATCAAGTCAATCATGTGGACATGTTTCATTATTCATTGAACACAATCTTTTACAACGCTCCGTTTACGTGCCCGAGTTTGCTCCCGACGCCCGCGTTTCAATGTTTAAGGTAAGGAAAACAAAGATGGGGGGGCGCGCGGGGCGCGGCGCGGCGCGGGGGTGCCGGCGGGGGAGGCGCAGCGGGCGAGGGGGGTGGCCCCGGCGTCCGGGAGGTGGCAAAGTGAGTTTGGACTCTTGGTGTGGCTCCCCCATCCCCTCCCCCTGCCCATCTCGGCGAGGCCTGCCTCGGGGTGCCTTCGCGCCCCATCCCACCGCGATTAAAAAATACGGTCTAATTAAATATCCGCGGCGGTGACGCTGGCCAGGGGAGCTGTCAGCGGGGGTGGCGCGGAGAGGGAGAAGCCGAGGGACCCCGGGCGGCCGGGCACCCACCGGCGCTGGCGAACTTCGCCGGCCCCGCGGGGGACCCGCGCCCGGGCCGCGCCGCCTCCCCGGCCCGGCCCGCGGTCCCGGGACCGTTACTTTGAAAAGGAGTCGCGGGGCGCGCGCGCGGGACCCCACGCCCCGCCGCCGCCGGCCCAGCCCGCGCCCCCGCCCGCCCGCCCGCGCGCGGCCCCGGAGCCGCTCTCCGGCCCCGGGAAACTTTCAAAAGGGCCTGGGGGGTGGGGGGCGTCCTCCGGCGACCGGGAGGCTGGGGCCGCAGAAACTTCTGCTCAAGTGACTTTATCCATTTTCTCCCCTGCCCGAGCGCGGGCTCCCCAAGCTCCCACTCTCCCCGCGCGCCGCCTCGCAGCGGGATTCCGGCCCCTCCGCCGGGGGCAGAGAGGGTAATTTGTAATTTTTTTTTTTTTTTAAATCAAAGTTAGCTGATGCTTACAGCGTGGCAAACTTGCGGGCGTTGAAGGGCCGCGGAGACCTGCCATTTTGTGTTTTCATTGGCCTCCAGGGCCCGGGAGCCGGGCGAGGCCGAGGTCCGGGGTTCGGCTGGGCCCGGGTGCCAGGGTCCGAACCCGTGACCCCGGGAGAGGCCGCGGCGCCTGCCAGCGTAGGTGGCGGCCACAGCACCTGCCTCAGCCCAGCGCAGGCCTGGGGTCAAGCCCGGGGTGGGGTGGGGGCGAAAATAAAAATAAAGAAATAAATAAGTAACAGGTTATGGAGGGAACCGAGCCGGGCGGCCCTGGACTGGGGAAATGAGGCCAATCAGAGCGAGGGAGCGCGGGCGCCAGGGCTCGGGAAGGCGGGGGATCTGGAGGGGTTGGGGGGCCTCTGGGAAGAGGGCAACTTGGGGGGAATGTACCCCCCTCGCCCAGATGTATCACTGGTGTGGGGGGGGGCGAGAATCTTTGCTGATGAACCTTTCTGTTTGCTTCAAGACATTATTTTCTGAAGATGAAGAATTGAGGAAAACAGTCGTAGGCGGGACCGGGATGTATTTTAGGCAAAAAAAAAAAGGGGTGGGGGGAGCTTTTCTTTGATGATGAGTAGGAAAGTGTTCAGATCTCGACGCGCCCATCTGTTGCAGTTTTGCAAATAATTTAAAATATAGATATCTCCATATAGATAGATGCATGTGAAGTGGAAGGTGAAAATGCAGGCACCGGGAAGTTAGAAAAAAGAAGGAGCAGGGACTGCAGGGCAGAGAGAAATCTGCCGGCACCTCCTCCCCGCGAGCTCGTCGGAGGAAACTCCAGCAGGGTTTTCTTCGGGGACAGGTGGAAAGTTGTCTGCCCCCTCTTTTCCCACTTCTGTATTGTGAGCGTGCCTCCGGCCGCCTCTTGGCGATCGCACCCGGCACCCCGAGTTAGGTAGAGGATCTGCGTCTTCTTCCCCGGGTGGGGGTGGGCCCGGCGGGGGGGTGGGGGGCAGCAGCCCGAAGCTGGGGGGTGCCCAGAGGCGCAGGGCGGGGTCGCAGCCCCGCACGCCGGTCGCCACCGCGACTGGGTTTTGTTTGCTGGATATTGTTATGTCTAACGAGTGCCTCACAGGAGACGTGATTTGTCAGGCGCCTTCGTTTTCACTTTAGCAGAAAATACGGCGGCCGCGCTGCGCGCTGGCCTGCAGGGCCCGGCGCGCGGCGTGGCCCGGGGCGCGGCGGGGGCGCGGGGGCGCGTGCGGGCGGCGGCGGGCGGCCGCGGGGCACCGCCTGGGGCCGTGGGCCGGGCGGGGTGGGTGCGCGCGCGGGGCCGGCCTCGGGTTCCTTCTGCGCCTTCTCCCGGCAGCCGGCGCCGCGGCCGCTGTGCAGTTTAGCAGCAAGCCGACAGGGGCCGCGTTTGCTGAGCGCATCCCGCTGCCGGGCAGCTCGGGCAGCTCGAGCGGGCGGCCGGGCTCGGCTAGCGGGTGTAGACGCCGGGAGGGGGCGAAGGGGGGAGGGCGGGCGGGCGGCCGGGGGGCGCGGGAAGCCAGGCTGGCCCGAGCGCTGGCCGCCCCCCGCTGGTGTCCCCCCCGCGTCCCCGGCGAGCCGGGCGGTCCCTGGAGCCCTGGCCTCGGCGCCCCAGCCTGGGCTTAGGTGAACTTGGGGTGGGGTGAGCGTGCGTTCCTCTGTGTGTGCATGGGGGTGGGGAGGGGTGTGGGCTGCAAACGCTCCGTGCTGCTGCCCAGTTTGATGTCAGCAACTGGATTTTGACTTTAAGGTCGGCTTTGCTCACTGCTGGGGTTGGGAGGGGGCGATCTTTTCCCATCACTCACATCTTTGTTCATTGTTCACTGAGTGCAAGGCAGCCGACTTAAAGAGACGAAAGAGAGGAAAAACGGGGTGGGGGGGAGAGAAAGAGAGAGGAAAAAAGAGGGGGAGCAAGAAGAGGGAAGGAACAGAGGCGTGGGGAGAGCGCCCCCGCCTCGCCCGGGTCGGGTAGGGTGGGGAAACCGTAAACCCGCGCGCCGAGGGTCGCCGGGAAAGTGGACATTACCGCTTTAATTAACTTCGAGATGCTCCGGCGGCGGGACCTGGCGTAGCCGTGACGCGCCCCCATAAATCTGCCCGGCCGGGGGCTGCGCGGAGAACTCGCTCGTACAGTAGCGGCGTCAGACCCAGCGCGCGCCTCCCAGTCCGGCGCCCATTTGCATAATTGGATTTTTTTTTTTTTTTTTGGCCTCCTTCTTCCTCCCTGAAACTTGTTTGAAAACCCAACTGAAAACCGCGACGACCTGCACGCTCAAAAGCGAGTGCCAAGTAAGTGCCCCGCCGTGGCCTCGGCGTGCCCCGAGGTGAGCGCGCAAAGCCGGTCGTCTAGGTGCCCGGGAGCCGCGCGCGGGCGGCCGGGCGGGCCTCGGGTGAGGGCTGCTCGCTGGCGGGAGGATCGCAGCCGCGGGCTCCCGGGCCGCCCGCCCGGCTGGCAGCTCGCACAACTTTTTTCCCCCTCAGTTTCCCGACTTTGCGGGTCAGGTGAGGCGTTCAGGCCCCGCGTCTACCTGGAGCGAGCTTCGGGGGGCGAGGTTTGGGGCGCGCGGTGGAGTTGGGCATCTTGGGGTCCGGGCAGTCGGTCCCTGCCTCGGTGGAGGGCAGAGCCGCTGGCGAGCCAGAAAGCAGGGACCGCTGCTCTTCGCGCCGCGCTGCGCCGCGGATGCAGCTCGTCGCCAAATGTCTCCCCCATTATTTCTAAGGTTTGTGTCTCTGACTGAGTGTGCGTGTGTGTGTGTGCGTGTGTGTGTGTGTGTGTGTGTGAGAGAGAGAGAGAGCGAGAGAGAGCGAGAGAGAGAGAGAGAGAGAGAGAGAGAGAGAGAGAGAGAGAGAGAGAGAGAGAGAGAAAGCAGTGGCTGTGCTTTAAAAAGAAAGAAAAGCAACTGAAATAAGAGCAGGCAGAGCCTCTGCCTTTGCTTGCCCCCCATTTCTCCAGCATCGTTTATTTCTGTTGCTGGAAGCAGTGCAGCGCTTCTTTGCTAAAGACAGGGTCATGGAGAGATTGACAATTCCGTTGGAAATGCCATAAATTCCACAGCCAAAAATGTAGCTGCGTTCATAAAATATCAACCCTTGCCTGTCGAGGAAAGTGGCTTTATAGTATCTCAAATTTTATTAAAGATACATAATATATTATTATTTGCAGTGTTCAGATCCTGGGGGGAAAGTCAATTTGCTTGGGAAAAAAGGAGTTCTTGTTTGCTTGGGAACTTGCTGGGGGCTGGGCCCACTACCCGGCCTGGAAGGGGCAGGGTACTCAGCTTTCTGCCTGGGGAGTCACAGGGGGGCAGCCCCCGGCAGCCCCCTGGCCTCTGCTTGGGGAGAGCCTAGGGCTCTGGCTGAAGGCTGCTTTAGTTATGATGTCATTCTGATAGCAGAGTGCAAATGTCTCCTGATTCCACCATTAACCGCCTGGCTGATTTGCTTGGTAATGATAGCACTGACGTCCAGCGCTTTGACAAATGCAGGCCAGCAGAGCCCTAAGAATTAACTTTCCCCCCACTGAGGAGGGAGCAAGCCGCCTGAAGTCTGACCACCAGGCCCCTGCCTTTGAACTTGGTAGTGCCTGGTGCAGGCACTGACATGGATGACAGCCTCCTGGACTGAGGGGACCTATGTTTTGCCAAAGTTTGGAGAACTTTTAGAAGGCTTTGACTTCCAGAATATTCTGAATCCGGTAAAGCTTGAATCCAGTTGTGTCCAGGCAGACATTTGGAGCTGCTGAATGGCTGGGACCCCAGGTCTCTCTGGGGCCATAACATGGAAGAAGGGATTGTGACATCTGCTTCCTACCTCCAGTGACTTTATGTTAATATCTCTGCAAATAAACTGGATTTAGTGTGGATTTTTAAATAGTGTACAATGATTTAAGATTTCTTTTGATTTACTGTTCAAATGAAATTTGCATAAATGTGTTGAAAATGAACTTAACATCTGGGCACATGAAAAAAGGTTAGTACCTCATATGTCATCCACAGAGAAAGTCTCTAAAATGCTTTCACCCTAAACTAGGTTGGGGGAAACAGTTCCTGGAGACAGACATGGTAATTATGGAAAACCTGAAGAAAGTGCTTTCAATAAATTTGCATTCTCTTGGACCACTGCTCTGAAAACTCATCTTGTTCTGTGCCTGGAGTGCTTAACTTCTGAGCAGGCTTGAGATCCTCACAACTCAGCAAGTTAACTGCTGGCTGGGGCTGTCTTCACGGAAGACTTGGGGCGGGCAGGGAGTGACAGTCACGCTGTTCTGGTCCAAGCCCGAGGCCAGTAACCCCCATTACAGGAGAGGGCAGGGAGGTGGCCAGGATGTGCGGCCCAACTCACCACACTTGCCCATGGGGTGCTGAAGGCAGTGCTGAGATGTGGAATCATTGTCTGCTGAGCCCCAAAAAGCTGACCGATTAGGTTGCCTACTCTGCCTTAGGTAACCAGAGAAATTTCCATCAGCTCAGACCTATAAAATCCACGAGCCCATTCAAATGAACTCTGAACTCCATTTTACTTTTTGAGCAAGACAAGCTTATCTCTGGCGTAAGGAAATCAGAGTTAAACCGCCTTCCCCAAATGTGGTTGCCTTTTGCTCAAAAGTTGGCTGTGAATGGCACAGGTGTTTTTAAAGTGCCTTGAATGGAAGGGGAAAAAAAGACAGCGATGATGCTCATGAGAATATAGATGAACTTATTTATTTTTTTTGAAGAAGATCATAAAAGAAGAAAGCAAATAGATTTATTTTTCCAGTTTGAATGAGGACAATTATAGCTTTTTAACATCTTTGGATTTAGTGTTTTTAATAAGCTCTTTAAGTAAGCTGAAATATCAGCTTGCATTTTGTTCTCAGCATTATTTAAAGTGAGACTTGATACAAGTTTAAAAACAGAAGTGAGCTTTCTGCAGGTCAACTTTAGTCCATGTTGAGGACAGAAGTCCCTGCAACGCCTCTGCCAGGACCAGAGCAGGTGAGTGCTTAGCCCTGCTTCATCCTGTCTCCAGGTGAGGCCTTAGATTCAGTTAGAAGGCCCCTGGGGTCAGGTGGCCTGACCTGTCTCTGAGGTATGAGGCTGGGTGCTGGGGTCTGGAAGCAGGCACAAGTTTGCAGCTAGGGAGACTCCTCTCTGCTGGGAGGGGGGGCTTGCTTATGAGCCCAGGGGCTTTCTCTGTGCCGCCACACCTGCCCTGCTGCTGTGTGCCCATTCCTGGCTGTGCCATGCAGTGTGAGGGAGGGGCTGGATCACCAGGTGGGGGCTCTGCCCAGCTGGTGATACACATTACGCATTTGACCTGCTGGTGTGGCGCCTGGTTGGGAGTTGTGGGGAGAGAGGGCTTTTGTTAAAGAGGGGAATCGATTGTTCAGGTTCCTCCCGATGACTGTCAGGGCCACTGTCACATTCCTCTTGGTGGCTTTAAGTGGCCTGAGAGGAATGAGAAGCCCAGCTAAGCTAGGGAGTCATCTGTGCTCAGGCCCAGCTAAGCCAGGGAGTGGCCCCACTGAGGTCTCAGTTGTGATGAGGCTGGTGTGTGTGTGTATGTGCACGCGCATGTGCTAGTGCATGCATCTGTGTATGTATGCTTGGGCTGGGGGAGGCTGATGCCTGCTAGAAGCACCTGTTCTGAGATGATTTCCTTTTCACCCTCAATTGAACTACCCAGGGTAGATTAGAGAGTCTCTAAGTGTATGTGTGTGGTGAAGGGCTGGAGGCTAAAATAGCTGGAGGACTCAGATACTAGAGGGAAGCACACACCCTCTGTTCCTGGGGGAATGCAGGTCAGCTTCTGAGATTCTTTTCTCTTTTCCCCCAAAGAAGGCAGATGTGAGTGGAAGCCAGCTCAGGGATGTGGGTCACTTGGCAAGCCACCTGCCTGTGCCTGGGGTGGGAGTGGGGTCTTCCTGCCAGTTTATGCCATCGCCTGCTTCTGTTACCCATCTGCTTTGGGTGGTCATTATGGAGAGGCTGATTTGAGCTGGTTCTCATGGCAGCTTGAGAATCCCCCACTTTCACTTTTTAAAAATCATTGTTGACCTTTAGTCTTTCTCTTAGGTTGAGAGTTTTGCTACTGCAAAAGGCATGTAGTACTTGACTTTTCACAGCCTTTGAGTGTGTTGGAGGTCTGGTTTAGCTGGCCTGAGAGACAAGATTCAAGGTGAGGTCTTTGGCGGAACTTTTTTAGACTAGCCTGAGCATTACTGCTCTAGACCAGGGTTTCTCGACTATGGTGCTGTGGACATTTCACGTGTGTGGTGTCTGTCCTGGACACTGTAGGATATTTAGCAGCACCGCTGACCTCCACCCGCTAGATTCCAGTAGCACCCCAGTTATGACAGCTGAACTTATCCCTCTGGGGGAGATCTGGCTCATTTCCCTGCCCCCCATGTGCCAGACCTTGTCCAAGTCATCTCAGGAGGCACAATAAGGACCCACCATCCGGGAGTCCACAGGCTGGTGGGGAGACAGTTGTGCCCTAGTGCCCCGAGACGACTGGAGGTTGGATGAACCTTGGGGTCTGAGAGAAGGGGGACCTTCTGTACTGGAAAAATAATGAGTAACTGGAGTGAAGGTTGGGGAATCAATTCTAATCATTTTTAAACCAATCACCCCCTGGAGGTGGTCCTGCAGGTGTGAGCTGTTTCTGGGCTCTGACAGTGACACTGCTTAGCTCTAGGTGTCCTGCTGGCAGGGCGGCGATGGTTTACTTTTGAGCACTTAATATGTGGTAGGCATCGGTTCTAAGCACTGTATTTGTCCCAGATTTCAGGAAGGGTCAGTGATGGGGTAGGGATTAGAACCCAGCCAGTCTGCCTGCCTCTAGAGTTGGCATTCAACCTCTCTGCTGCTATGAGCACCTGCCTCCCCTCTTCCTGCTGCCCTTCCTGGGGGCACGCTCACTGCAAGACCCTGTCATTTCACCACTGACCAGGATACCACCCATAGTATCCTGACGTCAGATTTGGGGGCAGGCTCAAGAGGTCCTGAACAGCCAAAGCCAGCCCTTTGGGGGACAGAGGCCTCCAGGAGGTGGTGGCAGGAAGGTCATGCAGGTGATCTGAAGATACTAAGAGATGTAGGAAGGAAAATTAGTTTATAGGGTTTCCCCCTCCTGTACCTACCTATTCTTAGTCTGTAGCTTTACAATGAGAAAATTAAGTGCCGTTTTGACACAGGAAAAATGATCACCGTAGGCTTGAGCTGACATTAACCTGAAAGTTTTCTATCAAGGCATTATGGCTTTGATTACCTGAGCAGTGTTTAGCTGGGTCTTTGATTACGGGGCTGGGCAGGGCTCCTGGGGAAGGTGTTTTTGTCTCTCCCGCTCCCTGCTGGTGCTCAGTCTGGATGCTGGTGGCTTCATCCCACACCTCACCTTTTTAGTCCATTTGGGGCCATCAGCTCCTTCAGATTTTTCTAGCCTTTTATTGTTTTGTTACTAAATCACACACACATACGTACACACACGCACACACACACACAGGATAAAGTAGTTCTAGTTAGTGTAAACGCCAATCCATAGAGTCCCCAACATTGAGATTAATCACAGAAATGCTCATTCAGCTTTAATTATAACGATGTTCTTTCTCACTTGCTTGTCTGAAGTTCCAACATAATACTCTTCGATCTGGATGGGGTTTGGGTTCCTGGGAAGGGTCGACGTAAGCCCTCAGGGGTTCGTGGTAATTCAGTGAACATTTATGTTTGTGATTTCCTGGCACCTGTGCGCAGGGTGCTGGGCTCCAATATCTGCAGTGGCATCTGTTGGTTGCTTGCCTCATGCCAGGCCCTGCCTTGTGCACCTTACTTAACCACCCAGGGAAGTGCATCCCTCCGTGTGTCACCAGTGGGCAGACCGGGGAGGGGGACAACTTGTTGCAACCAAGCTGCGCAGGGTGGTGAGGGGGATGCGAAGGCCTGTGTTGGCCTGGCCTGGATACCTGCCTCCTACCCAGACTCAGAGGGGACTGATAAAATCATCCAAGGTCATCTCAGCCCACCTTGACTGTGGAGGTTTAAATGTAAAGGGAACTTGCTGCTCGGAGAACATATGAATTGTTGTAAAATTTTTTTTCAAGAGGGAGGAAATGTTTGGCAACTGCATCAGCTAAACTGTATCAACTCTAGAGATGCAAACAGCTCACCACAGAGATATTCTATATAAAATTTTATCTCTTTGAATAGCTTGATTATTTAATTTTATCTTTCAAAATATCTAGAAACATTTATCCTATTGACTAGAGAAAAAAGTGGCACAAACGATTTTTTTGTCCTTTAAAAATTTTTTTTTAAATTCTCTATTGAAATCTATTAAAGTCAAGTCAGGCAAAGCCTTCCAAATTATTACAGAAAGGCTGTCGTTTCTCTGAAGCCTATTGCAGGGGGTGGGGGATGCTATTGAAATTACAGCTAAAGTGCTTTAATTATTTTGCTTCTTCAACTAGGGCTCCCAGTTTGGGGGTGTAATCTGTGGATGCCAAGTGGCTATTTCAGCAGCCTTAAATCTGCACGGAGCAGAGAGCGCCTCTCTGATGAAACATGGCTGGGTCTGCTCATTAAACTCGGGCGTGATTCCTGCTGCATAGAGGAAACTTTACTCCAGACCTTTCCACGGAGGAGGGGAGGCTCTGGCTGGTGGCCACCCCATTCTGGTAGCCCAGGAAGAGTTCAAAAGGTGGCAAATGTAGTGTGGGAATGTGGGGAGGGAGCAAAGCGGCCACATGCCGACATGAAAGGATTTAATCCGTGCAGCTGAAATCTTCTCTGATGGTGGAGGGCGCTTGGTGCTGGTCGAAGAGCTGCTCCCTCTCACCCAGGCCCGCCAGCCTCTGCACCCCAGCTCTGCCCTGGGGAAGCCACAGCCCTGCCCCCCACTTCCCGCCCCCCCCCCAAGCGCGGGTGGACTTTGGACGCACCGTTTCTTAAGCAAAAACCCAGACGTTCTGTCTGTGATTCTTTTTGGAGATCATTGATTTGACAACTTAATATCTATTTTCTCTGTGTTTTTTGTTTTGTTTTCAGTTTTCCCCCTCGATTTCCTCCTTTTCAGCTGTTTCACTCTGCATAAACACGCCTTCTGAAAGTATGTTGAAAAAGCTTCTGTTAAAGTTTGGTGGGGGGCATCAAAAATTTAGTTCCTTTTAAAATTCATATCTAGCATATTTTGGTGGCAGAAGAAACACAGTCAGATGTCAGGGAGCATTGGCGTCTCCAATGTATCCATTAAGGCTGGAGGCAGCAAGGGCTCCTTTAAAAAGTGCGCAGTGGTTTTGTCAGTGCCAGATAGTGATGGGCTCAGCGGGTCTGGCCCTCTGATTGGCATTTCCCAATGGTGGTGATACGGGCAGGCTGTTGGGGAGATGCCATGCCACGCTGTTGGCATGTTTATTCTTCAGGAATGGCTGTCTGGTGAGGTCAAGTAATACATTCCAGATAGTAGAGCATGCACCATTTTCAAAGTCTCCCAGAAGCCCTGGCTGCCTTTTGACATTCTGCCCTGTTATCTTACCGGTACCAGCAACTAGATCCTCATGTTTCCCTTGTCTCAAAAAGTTGATAGGAACTAGCATGGTGGGAGATTTTTTTTTTTTTTTGCAGGTCCTGCCTGAATTAGGAGCCTGCCTGGTGAAAAAATACCAGGCCCACGTGTGGATCTTGGGCACGATGGGCTCTGCTATTAAAACTTTTTCTCCCTTTGCATGGTAATATTGCTCAGATAAAATTCATGTAATTTTGTGTGTGATCTCTAAATACCACCTTCAATAAAATAATTTGTTCATTGATCTAAAGAATGAGTGGTTTCCAGCTGCTTCATTCCTCCGGACAGACTTTAGAGTTGGGATCTGTCCCTTTGCCTCCCTCCTGGTGGAGGCTGGCCTCCCGTGGAGGTCATTGTGAAGGGGCCGGCAGCCTTGGGGGGGGGGGCGCTCATTTCTCCAGGAAACAGAGGGCTGAGCAGAATCCAATGCAAAATTCTCATATAATGGCATGTGTAGCTACTTGTGCTCATCATCTCCATCTCAAAGGCAAGCAGATCAAATGGACTGGGGAGCCAAGGAGATCCTCCTTTTATTAGTCTGCATTGTCAGCCAACCATTAACCCTTAGATTAACGCAAGCAAACATGTATTTTCCTACATACTCTAGACCATTGCTCCAGAAGGAGGAAGGTCTAAAGGGGATTCTTTGTGTGCATTTTATTTGTAATTGCATTTTTTGCAAGGGTTACAGGGTACATGCATTGCTTGATATATCAAGTCCCTAAGTTAGTTTTTTTGCATAATTTAATTTGGGGGATGTTCCCTCCCTCATTCCATGATTAGGATGCTTATTTCATTGAGCTGCAAGCATCAAGTTTGTAAATGAGCAAGAGCTAGAAGCATTTTTTTTTTTTTTGGTTTTATTTTTAAGTAGCACAACACAGTGATCAAGAGCTCAGGGTCAGTCAAATGGGATCAAGTTTGACATCTACTCCCCACTTGCAAGCTGTTTGTGAGCGGGGCATTTCTATCTTTAAGTCTTAGTCTTCTCATCGGGAGAATTGGAATAGTTCTACCTCCCTAATTGAGTCATCAGGATTAAAAGAGAAAATGTTTGAATTGTGAACCCAGAGACCAGTGATGCAAGAAATGGCCAGCTTATTTTATTACTTATTTTATACATTTTGTCAAATATTTTTTGAAATGGAAACCACCAAAAACTATGGGCATCAATCATTTGCAGGGTGTAGTGGAGAAGTGTCATTCCTCCTTTGTTTGCCTGACTGGTCTTTGGAGTTATTTACCTGGAAATCAATAAGTATCAGCTGATTGATTTCCTATATGTTTCAGAAGATGCATTTTAAAGGGTTAGCTGAGTTCATGTAGGGCTTGGGGAGGGGTGGGGTTTAAGTCTTCATTAAACAAACATTCTCACTTGAATGCATCATATGTTATCACTATGTTTTCAAGTTATATATTTGCACATTTGTGCGCACACGCACTTACACATACACCCCCCCCCCCCTGCAATGGTGACTGGAGTCTTGGTGAGGATATGATGGGGCTTGCTCTTTATCCTTTCTCTGGAATAAAGCCAAAAGTCCTGAAGAGGTACTGTCATTCATTCTTGCAATCATTCACTCATTAATCTATCTATTTAAAAATATGTATTAAGTATATTCTGAGTCCTAGGCTGGATTGGCGGTGTGACACGAGCAAAATCGTTTGGAACTGTTGTGTCAGGACAAACCAGAAGTGAAGATGGTGATGGTTTCTTAGGTTCTGGGTTCCTGATTAAACACACACGTAGGTAAATATATAAGAGACTAGCCTAACTTGTTAGGTTATTGGTGCATACTTACATGTTGATTTCAAGGAAGTCTAACATTTTAGCTTCAAATCTAAGATTAATGAACTAAATCTGAAACCATTGCATTCAAGATGAGCCACCTGAGAGAGAGATGGGGAATTGAACGAGACTCCTCCACTTTTTCCCACAAGGGGCAGAGGTGCAATTCTGGGTTGACATCCCCTCACTGGAGGGGACCCCAAATCTATGGCAAAAGGGAAATGCTAGCCATTTTGTGAAGTGGACAATACCTTCATGATGCTATGTTAAGAAGCCGGATTGCATCTTCCTGGGAGAAATTTGAAACTAGTATCAGATTCTGCAAATAAGTCTCTACCATTTACTGAGTACCAATTACACTGGAGACCTTATGCTTAAAATAAATGCTGTCACTGAATATAATCCTTAGAATGCTCTCTGCCTTTTGATGGAGACAGGGAGGCTTATCCATGTGCTATGACTTGTCCAAGGTCATGCATCTTGTAGCTAGCAGTGCTGAGCTCTCTCTGAATGGAGCTTATATCTGTCATGTGTAGGCTGTATTGGGCTGGGGCTCTTATTATCTGGCCTGCACCTTCTTAGGAAGGGAATATTCTAGCATCAATAAAGTCATTGCAGAATCGGGCCTCCCTGGTGGCGCAGCGGTTGAGCGCTGGGTTGCGAAGCTGCCCGCGACCTCGGCGGCGCCAGTTCGATCCCCGGCTGCTCCCCGGCCACCAGAGGAGGGTCCCACATGGTGCGCAGACCTCTCCTGCCGCCCGCTGCTCCCCTCAGCAGTGTACTTCGGTCCTTCTGCCTGCTCTGCTCCCCGCTCTGGCTCTGGTGAATTCTCTCACCCTCCTGCGCTTCTGACTGTACCCAGTGCATGTATAAACAAAACAAACAAACAAACAAATAAATAAATAAAGCATGCCTCTATTAAAAAAAAAAAAGTCATTGCAGAATCAAGGCTCATGGCATAGACATACTTTTAGTTGCTGAGAGTCTATCATATTCATTCCTTTCTTGGACCCTAAAGGGTGAGACTTTCTGAGCATTGCTGAGCTCAAGAACCATTTCTTTTCTTAAGGTGGAGTGATGGGTAAGGGGAACAGAGCCCAACTTACCTGGTTCCCTAGTCTTCTTAGCCTTCTTGGCCATGTCACCATGCACTGCAGGTCATTCTCTTCTATTTGTCCATCCTGCAGATAGTTACTGTGTTGGCCCTGGGCTTGACATCTGTAGCTCCTGCAGCTCTAGAGAGAAACACAAGCATATTTTTCATCTCAACTGTACCATGAGACTATGGAGGAAGAGAACAGAAGTTTGTGGGGAAGCTTCCTCTTCAACTAGGTCAGTGACATTCTTGAGGACCAAGGGTAAGAATGAGCCAGTAAAGCAAAGGGTAGGTGACATTTCCAGGAATAGCATGTGCAAAGGTCCTGAGGTTGGAAACAACTTAATGGCATGAGGAGGAAAAAGAAGGTCAGCATGGCGGCACTGTGTCCAGTGTAGTTGTCTCTCTTTGCATGGGGCAATCTCTTCCCATCCCTCACTCTGCTATGAGCACAGCCTTGTGAGGGGCACTGCCTGCTGGAAATGTCCACAGCCATGATGGCCTTTTCCACCCAAAGGCAGTACCTTCCTTTAGGTGGCCCTTCCCTCTTGTCCTCCATCCAGTCTCCTTCCTATACAAATCATTTATCTGTTTTACAAATATCCACTGAATGGCTACCCTGTGCCAGTCACATAGAGAAACTAGAAAATAAATTTAGCTGCATAGGCAAAAGATTATAAACTCTTACAAGGGATTCACAAAGGATTCTGGAGTGCCTTGCTTCCTTCTGCCCACTGTCTCCAGTCCCAACTTTAGGGGTGGGAACAAATACTTATTATCATGGAAAAAATCCTCAGTTTTGTTCCATGTACTTGTTTATGCTTTGTGCAGCCTCAGAGGAGAGAGGGTGCGTCTGGAGTTCTGCACCTTCTTTCCTGTTGGTGTGTCCTCCTTCTCCCTTGTTGGTGACTGCAGCGGCTCCACCTACTTCCTTCCATCCTTTTCCATTCTGTTGAAATTGACTGCTCCTCACATCAGCAGGGTGCAGCCTGCTGGGGTGATGAGGGAAACTCCACCACGGGGATCCTTGGTCCCACAGGACACCTTGACTTTGTACTCTATTCAGCTATATTTTTTTTCAATAGGTCTTCACCTCTCAACTCTTTCTGGGGTTCATGAACATCTCCCCCTTTCAGGAAGGGATGTGTTGGTGGGATAACTAAGTGCTTGTTTATGTCACTGTATGTCCAAAGAGGGCTTCTGGATGTAGCTCTTGGAAGTGCACATTTGTACTGCCTGCCTGGCCCTTTTGATTCATTGCTTCTATGATTTCAGTGGTAACTTTTGAATTTAATTTTTTAGTGGAAAATGAAGTATGTCCTGGCTCTTTGGATACTGAACTTTTTTTCCTCATCATTTGGT
Organism: Talpa europaea; assembly: GCF_964194135.1. Taxonomy (NCBI): domain Eukaryota; kingdom Metazoa; phylum Chordata; class Mammalia; order Eulipotyphla; family Talpidae; genus Talpa; species Talpa europaea. The sequence continues at coordinate 25,486,862 of NC_140084.1, forward strand.
TTTAAATGGTTAAGTAAATTTCATTAAATAACTGTAAACATTCCAAATAGTCCTGCATACATATCATATTTCACACCATTGTAACTTCGATGTAAAATATTAAAATGTAAATGACTCAATAGAAAAATTATGGAAACAAATGCATGACTTTTATTACACTTTCAGAAAGTTGCTTAAATATTTCCCTTTCCTTAGGAAAAACTATGATGAATTAAGAGAAAAGATGTTTATGGGCTCTCTAAAAAATAATCCTTAAGAATGAAGAAATAGATTTTGGTAAACAGCAGCTCACCTAATTTTACCTGTTCATCTCCGTGAATATATGTTGGTTATTGTTCATTCATCTTTGATTATTATAAAGTAAGCTCTGTAAGCATGGGTATAATCTTTTAAAAATTAATTCCTAATCTTTAGCTGGAATAGTATTTTTACCCCAGTATATAGGTATAGATTTAAATTTATTTATCATATTTTATGTAATTTTAATCACCAATTCTTCTTTTTCCTCTTAAGTAATATTTCAGGTTTTAGTGAAAATTGTCTGGGAAGCTTTTGGTATTTTACTTTTGACTCTCATGCCTTTCCGTGTGCTTCTCCAGTATTCATCTTGAAAAGTAACTCTAATTCCTTTTTCATAACAAATAGCAAATAATTTAATAATAGAAAACAGTAACTCTAATAAGAATTATACTTTTCTCCAAGAGTGCCAACAATAGGTAGGATAAAATAAAAATCAATATTTTGACAGTGTTCTATTATGTCTGGCTCATTAATTTATAGAAAACTTCTCTCTTTTAATCCTAAATCACAAATTGTCAACAAATAGTAGTTTTAATGTCTACATTCATCCCAGTGCATTTAATGTTTAGCAAGTTATTTTTGGAGGAAAATGATTTTTGATTCTGCAGATGTATAGAGATTGCATTGTGTAGGTTTTTGTCTTAGGGAACAATGAAAAAGTTTTGCCATGCGATTTGTATTCAAGAGATGGTTCATTTCAAATTCCAGTTCAGCACAATACTATGGTTTTTTTTTCATATAAATGAATATATATGAATGCATATCTATATATGAATGCATACATCTATGTATGTAGGTGTGTAGCCATGTCTATGTGTTTGCATATATACATATCATTGTCCTGTTTTATTTTCTGTATGTACACACACACAAACACACACACACATACACACACTCTCTCTCTAGAAGGCCATGCTCATTAATTTCACTCAAAGTTTCATGTAGATTCTTCTTCTTTTTGAAGAATCGGAGTTTGTGATTTCCGAGTACCGATTGCCAGTTGATTTAGGTCAATGCTAGCACTTATTCAGGCTCCTATTGACTCGGGGCACGTGATATAAGTGATTGATCCACCTTAGACACAGGATTGCTAATTTTCCATTGTAACGGTCCTCTCTACCCAGCCCATTCTTCATCACCTCGAGTTCTTCAAACTGTGTTTAAGGTTACGCCATGCCCTGCCCCCAGGTGCTGTGCTGTTACATTAATGCAGAATTACATCTCTCACTTCTGCAAAAAGTATTTGTAGCAGGACTGCCTGTCCTCCTTTGTTTTCCAGACATCACAAACGCCTGGGATTTAGAATAGCAGATAATAACATACAGTGCATATTATTGATGCTGCTTTAATTGTCTTATTGACAACTCACTTGAACTTGGAGAAGCATGCTAATATTTATCATCCTGTGAACTCATGTGCATTTTCTTGACTAAAGCCATAATTACAGAAGAATTCAAAACTCAGACGTCTGCCTGTAACTGCCTCACCTTTTCTCTGTTTGGACAAAGGCTTCTTGATGGCTCCATCTCTGGGAGCCTTGGCTGGCTCTCTTTGCTCATTGCCCCTTAAGCTTTGCGCATCCTCTGAAGCTTCTCCCTCTAGGGGTGATCTGGCTAATTAACACCTTGACCAGTGCCTGGCCAGAAAGGGAGACAGGACTAGGACCCACCTGAGCAGTTGCAAAGAGAGCCATGCTGTCCGGCCTTCGGGTGGCCCAGAGGTTTTTGTGTTTAGAAGAGACAGATGTTCCTTTCCTTTTGGGAAATGCCAGTAGAAAATATTAGAAAGATTTAAAACAGACCAAAGCTGGATGGAGGCCACTGCACTGACTAGGAGGCAAGAGGTCATTTGAGGAGGTGTTTTGATGTGCTCAAGTTGGTGTGGGGAGCCACCTTGATCTGACTGTGTTTCTGCCCCCACTCTCCCGCCCTGGCCTCTTGGACATGCTAGGCTTGATCACTCTGGAGGCCTTCAGCCTAGCAGTTTCCACTGGCTGAAACCCTCTGGTCCTCGCCCTTCACCTGGCTCTTCTGCTCAGTCCTCGGGTTCAACTCAAATGCTCTACTTCATGAGGTCTTTCCTGATCTCCCTCTTCCTCCACCTCCCTGCTCATCCCCCATTTTATTGTCCTGTTTTCCTTCCTTCATAGGATTTATCTTTATTGATTCCATCTATGTTGGCACACATACCGCCATGCATTCCTCCCTTCTCTAGAACTAGGATTCCCCCAGCCCTTGTGCTCTCCTTGGTGACTCTATTTCTACAGTGACTTGCAAACAGCAGCCAATTTTAATTAAAATGTTTTGAAAGAAGGCTACCTTCCTAAAGGAAAGTAAGGATTTGGATGTGTGTCCTTGACCCATTAAGAACGACATTGTGACATACAATGCAGCATCCTGCCATGGTGCTTTGTTCCTTGTTTGGGATGGAAGCTGCAGCTGGGACTTTTTCTTCATGACCAGTGGTCACCATGATGGACGTTCACATAGAAAACGTATTGGGTCATTGTCAAATCTTTCTCTCTTTGTGGGGGCACAGTTTAATCAAGGGTATTTCTTCTGGCTTGTGTTGTGGTCATGGAGCTTTTTCTCTTAAGACATTTCTCTGCCTGTAGCACCTTGACTGAGGTTGGCCATGCAGTCTCCCCCATGGGCCTCTCCCTTGACATCAGTACGTTGGGCACGGAGAGTTCTCATCGGGTTCCTTGTCACTGCTGAGAACCAGCTGTGTGGGGCCCTGATTAACACAGATAGAGTTGTTAGTCGCTCTGCATCCTTGTCTTCGGCAGCACTTGATGGGGTCCCTGGGCAGAGGAGTCGTGGAGCCTGGAGAAGATGCCGTCTTGACTCCCTGATTGGTGAGGCGCTCATCTGACTGATGAGTGAGGTGGAGTAACCCCACTGGCTTCAACAAGACACTCGAATCACAGAGGATGATTGCAGAAGGGGAGAAAAGACTTAAAGCCTATGTCACATCCTGTTGCCCCAGTGACTGCCATCTTGGGGCGCTTTACAATACGCTTATGAAACTTGAAGAATCGATTTTCTGACAGTGTTGAAGATGCTCTTCTTCTTTCTCCTCCCCACAAGTCAACAGCAGTGAAGAATTCCTATAGAAAAAGAAAATTTGGGAACAACCATACCACAAATCTCAATTTTCACCTGTCTCTCCCAAGGCAATTTTCCATTGTATAAGATTTCTTCCTTTGACCCACATTATCTGTTTACTCTGTGAGCTAAACAAGAATATATTTTCCCCATGTACATCTTTTTCCTGGCCTAGATTGTAAGCTCCCTGAGGATAGGACTTTCCTCTCTTCCTTCAGTATATCAGCGCCTTGCCAGCCACTAACCTCCCCGCCCACAGCCCTCAGCGTTATGAGGCACTCATAGGAGGGGTTCTAATTTCGAGAGGGAAGCAATAAAAAAAAAAAAACTTTAATAAATGACTAAAGAGAATTAGGAGCATGGGTTTTTTGGAAAAGATTTAGAATAATTTCCCAGTGAATTGTTCATGATTTATTGACCTCTTGGGCTAAAGACTGCTTGCTATCTAGTTGGTTGCTTTTTTCTTTTCCAATTCAATATGTTAAAAAGTCTGCTAATTATTATTATTTTTTTTTAAATAAAGACCATCACGCTCTACCAGGGAGGCTTGCAACCACTATTACTCAAAGCAGAATTTTTTAGGAGTGAGGCTGGCATCATGAATGGTTCCTGACTCACGTAAAAGAGGAAATCCCTCTGTGTGGAGCTTCTTCACAATGACCTACTGTTAGCTGCCTTTTATGAAGGAAGGGAACTCCACCTTCCAACAGAGGCTGGCGAACCAGCCTCCCATTGGAGTTTGGTTTTTACTTACCCAAGTCACCTGCAATTTTTCTCCCTACTCTCAGTCTCCAGCTTCCTGTTCAGCTGCTATGTTTCAGCTATCTAATTGTATGAGTGCAAATAAAATATGTATTCAAGGATACCCACTGTGTACCCCAGGGGCTAGTGGGCAGTTCAGAGTCACTGCAGAAGGAACACAAGTCTAGGAACTGGCCCTTGTTTGGTTAGTCACCTGGACAGTTTTTGCCCCAGCTGGGTCTGCTTTCCTGTCTGTAAAATGGGGACAGTGTACCTGGCCAATGCCTCTCAAACGTAGGCAGACGAAAGAATAGTTTGGGAGGCCCATTGAACATTCTGGGTCTGGGGCCCCATCTCTGAGTGCAGTTTTGTGGCTGATGCTGTTGTCTGTGGACATTGGTCTGGTCCAGAAGGCCTTTTCCAGGCTTGCAGAGATAGCTTCTGAAAGGCAGTCTAACCACAGAAGTGATTAGACATCAGCAAACCTTACTTCTGGTTTACGTGGTCATCTCCAGGTTGTCTGAATTTGGTGATGTTTTGCAAGATGAGAGAGCATCTCCTGGCCACAACCACAGAGCAGATTCCTAATACTTACCTGCCTGAGAACCTGTGCGGAGATGGGCAGTGACAGTGTCTCCAAGCCCCTTTGTGGACACAAGTTCCGTTCAGCCTTTACTTGAACTTAATGCCCTGGGACATTTTTCTGGGGCCTCATACACTCAAAATGGGGCAGACCTGACCTGGCCCTATTCACAAAAGGTGCAACATGGCTGCTGAATATTTTTTGTGTTTGAATTCAAGACAAATAGAAAATAGTAGAAGGGGACAAGGCAATACCCACAATTTATCAACAGCCTCAGCACTGATTTTATTTGTTTTATTTTTTTAAGATTTATTTTTATTTATTTATGCATACAACAACTGGGGTGTAGGCCAGAGGTGTGGGGAGTGAAAGGATTCACCAGAGACAGAGTGGGGAGCAGAACAGGCAGATCTACTGAAATACACTGCTGAGGGGAGCAGTGGGTGAGACAGGAGGGGTCTGCTGTGCCATGTGGGTCAGCTCCCTGGCTGGGGATCGAACTCATGTCACAGTGGCTGGTGATAGCTTGATAGCGCTGAGACTTTAACCCCTGTACCACCAGGGAGGCCCCAGCCCTGATTTTTAGAATGGGTAGATTCAAACCAACAAAAAAGAACAACAGAAAACAAACCCTACAAGGTTGGATGGCTAATCAGGCTTCAGATTTTGTGTGGTGGAGCTGGGAAGGTGTCCTTGACAGGTGTGGCTGCAGTGAGCATATATGGTCGGAGAGGCTTCTAACCTTTCATCTTATAAACCGTTCATTCCTCGTGAGTTAGAAATACTCTTCATAACTCTCTAATTGAGCAAGTGGGACAAGATGTTATTAATACTGCTCCAGGTGCATTTGACTTTTGACCCTGGCCAACAGTGGTTCTGCTAAGCCATTATTCCTGATGCCGATTAGACCTCATCCTTCAACGAGGAAGACCCTTGAGTAAGCGGACGTCTAGTCCTTTTGTCTTTTTAGCGCCCCTCCCCAGAAGTTTGGTGACATTAAGGCAGGAAGGACAAATCATCACCGTGCAGAGATCTCATATCAAATAAAAGAACTCAATTTGCTGCCAAATGTGGGTTTAACCTCTCCCAGATCTTTGACTGTGCATAATTAATGTATCGTTCAGCATTTGACTTTTGTGCTTTTCAGACTGATTTAATCTTAAAGGATGCTCTGGATCCTGTGTTCATGAAAGCACATCAGGTTTTGCCTGGCTTCATGGATTTTGCTTTTGGATTTTGGGGCTGGCCTTTCTGGGTTTTCCGGAAGATGATGAGCCGAATGGACAGAATATCCTTTTGCCTTCAAGCTGTCAGCAAGCAGTGATTCAGGGCCTAGCTCTGTGCTTCCAGACATCGCTGGAAATGGAGCTGCAGTTCAGCTGTAAGCAGGAGGCCTAAGACCAGGAGGCAGGGCCCGGCAGGAGGAGGGAGCAGGCTACAATGCTATCACATCCCATGGTCTGCTTTACAGATAACTTACCTGCATCTTTTTTTTTTTTTTAAGATTGATTTATTTATGCATACAAGAGCTGGGGTGTAGGCCAGAGGTGCAGTGGGTGTGTGGTGATGGTGGGGTGATGGTGAGAGGACTCACCAGAGACAGAGTGGGGAGCAGAACAGGCAGATGTACTGAAATACTGCTGAGGGGAGCAGTGGGCGAGACAGGAGAGGTCTGCTGTGCCATGTGGTCAGCCCCCTGGCTGGAGATCAAACTGGTCCTGCAGTGGCCGCAGATAGCTTGATAGTGCTGCGATTTAACTACTTGTGCCACCTGGGAGGCCCTTACCTGCATCTTTTGCTGAACCCTCAGCAGTTTTGTGAGGCAGGGTCATGGACAGGTTTCCCAAACAAGGAGCTCAGAGCACTAAGTGACTTACCAAATACCACGCACAGAACAAGTGGCTGCGTCCGGGTGGAAATCCCCCATCGCTGCCCATAGAACCTCTTTTTCCCACTGTGCTGTGCGTTTCCCGGCTGTAATGACTCAGGTTTTGCCAAGGGCTCAGAGGGAGAGCTGCTGGGTGACCTGGGTGGCTGCCTTGCACCTCCTTGGGGAGTGGAGGTGCGGGCCAGTTGCCGGCCAGGTGGTGGCTAGGTGGCCAGTTCGTGGAGCCTCTGGTCTCCAGTGCCATTTCCTGGGGAAGAGTTGAGCAAAGTGATCACCAGAGACTTAATTCCTATTCATGGCCACGTTTAGGGGGACATTCGTTAAATGGTTTCTCCTCTGGGCAAAGACAAGCGCTTTCTGAATCTGCCCTCTTGCCAAGTAGACGAGATGTAAGAACATGTTTTCTATTGATTTTTAAAAGCAATTCAGGACCCAACTGGTAATAATAGGTGTGACCTGTGCAGTTTTCCAGGCAGTCACAAGCAGCTCGGAGCCTTGTTGTGTGGCTCTGATGTTTGGGATGTGCATTCTTTGAAGATTACTTCTAAAGCAGGGCGTCCAAATCCTTAATTCACGATTCTGTCTATTCCTGTGGTGTTTACATTCCACCATGGCAGAAGATCACTGTAAAAAAGAAAGATGAAAATGCACTTTCAAAAAGGGCTTGCTTGCGCAGGCTTCCTTCAAAGACCCTTCCCCTTTCCCCTCTTGTTGACGCTGAAGTTGTTGTTTCATCTGCAGGGAGCATAGACATTAATGGGTGATTGAAAGGTTTGTCACATTGTCATGACACATTCAGGCTGAGTTCTGGGGCCTCGGGCCTCAAGTGGCAAGTGCTGGGGCGCCGGGCCTCAAATGGTGAGTGTGGGGCGATTTCAGGGTGTCCGGGCAGGTCTCTCTGGCACCTGTCTTGGAAGCGCTTGTGTATATTTTGGTGACAACTGCTCGCTGCCCTTGCCTGGAAGTTGGTTCTGAGAAGGTGTTGGGGAAGTGGCTGGTGGAGCTGATTGATTTGGCCAAAGAATAGAACATGGCTCTGCTAAGGCTGGGCCTGCCTGAGAGTGAAAAGATTCTCTACTTGGGGGAGTCTTTGAACTGTGAGCCTTAGCACTGGAGTAACCTGTGGACACAGGGCCCGAGAAGGCTCCCAATTCTGTAGATACTGAAACGAGTATACTTTCTACCCTCTCTGTGTCTCCCCCCACCCATATGGTTCAAAAACACTAAAAGGATTGTTGATGTAAGGAGAGTTAATTTTGATTTTCCAACCCTGACAATTTTGAACCCTTTTTATTGAGAGGGCCGGAATCAAGTGTCACAATACTGAAAACTGTATACAGTTCATCTTGTTGTCATCACCACATTCCAGTGGAGTCTTCGAGGCACATGGTCTGCTCATTACATCACTCTGGACTTTGATGAGCAGCCTCTCTGGAGGACATTGGGGGCTAGATGGATTCCCCACTGTCCTCAAGTCTGCAACATCTTGGAGACTCAAGATTCTCTGTTGTCAGTGGGGGCCCAGCACCTGGTCCCTGAACCCACGCTGGGGAACCCGGGGTGTCAGCTCAGGACAGACACTGTGCTGTACCAGGTCCCATGTCCCTGTTGCTGGAGGCCAACTGGAAACCTTTTTTTTTTTTTTTAAAGATTTATTTATTTATACAAGCACTGGGCACAATCAGAAGCGTGGGAGGGTGAGAGGATTCACCAGAGACAGAGCGGGGAACAGAACAGGCAGACTGACAAAATACACTGCTGAGGGGAGCAACGGGTGCGGCAGGAGAATTCTGTGCGCCATGTGGGACCCTTGCTGGCGGCCGGGGATCAAACCGGTGCTGCAGAGGCTGTGGGGAGCTTTGCAGCCCAGTGCTCAACTGCTGCGCCACCAGGGGAGGCCCATGGAAACCACTTTTTTAAAGACTTATTTATGCATACAAGAGCTGGGGTGCAGGCCAGAGGTGGGGGGCAGTGAGAAGACTCACCAGAGAGAGTGGGAAACAGAACAGGCAGATTGACTAAAATGCACTGCTGAGGGGAGCAGCAGGTGAGACAGGAGAGGTCTGCTGCACCATGTAGGTAGCTCCCTGGCTGGGGATCGAACTTGTGCTGCAAAGGCTGCAGATTACTTCATAGCACTGAGATTTAAACCCTTGTGTCTGTCATTAGAGAGATCCCTGAAAACTATTTTTGATGAAATTTGTGTTACCCAGGAATTTTTTTCTTCATTAGGCGCACAAGTGTGAAATGATCTTTTACAGTAGAACCCAGGATGCACTCTCAAGTCCTGTGTGATAAACGTGGGTACAAATGGTCTTAGGTTCAGGCTTTTGCGTTTGGCAATGCATGAATCTCTTCTGTAATATGTTGACAAGGCAGAGTGTGAGCGAGAACCCACAGTCTCTGCCTGTGGCCCCCAGGGCCCTTTAAAAACAGTCTCCTTAACATTTGGATGATTGTCCAAGGGATAGTTTAGCCTTGATATTAAGATACATATATACTAAAGCCTTCCACTTTAAAAACTATTTTCTATGCCCTTTACAGAGTGTTTTTGAAATTTTTGTTCTGGCTGGCTTTGACCATGGACCACACCACGGGTCCCCCACCCTGGGCCTTGGGTACCGCAGAGGAAGCTGAAGGCCTGGGGTGTGAAGGGGTGGGATTGGGCATCCCAGGGAAGAATAGGATGCTTGGCCCCTTCCATTTTCTCATGGTCCTCAAGGTCCATGGACATCAACTTGGGACTTTTGGTGTGTTGTCTGCCCATCTGTATGAAATAAACTGGAGAGACACATGCCTCACTTTCCTTAGTGTGGACACTCCACCAGCAGATCCTGCAGTGTGCGCCACTGGTAACAGGCGCATCAGCAATCAAGCATACAGGTGCCCAGGAGAATGGGAACCTTTGCTTGCATATGGCTAAGGGGATGAGGTGGGATGGAGACCAAGACAGGTAGATGATTGCTCGGTTTCCAGATAAATCAACTTAGTAGGTTCCAAAGTATTTTATTACACCTATATTTTGTGAGTAGCAGAGAAAGACTCTTGACAGTGGGAATATTTCGAGCATGTCTTATTATCTTAAAAAGTTGATGTGGTTTTCAGAAAAGTAATTTAATTTTAAGTCCATTTATTTTGTAGTACTTTAAAGAAGGCAGAATATTTTGAGATGATGGTGATGGTGGTGGTGGTGATGAGCAATAGGTGGAAAGATTTGGCATCAGTTACTGAAGTCGGCACCCACTGTTCTGTTTCTAGTTGGGACTTTTGCCCTTTAGGTAAATCTTTACCTCTTCAGGATGCTCATTTCATCAACCGCATAACCACAGGGAGACCCTCCTCGTCAAATGTGGAGAGGGACCCTCGCTGGTGTTTCCAGAGGGCAGTACGAATGATAAATACTGTTAATATTCAGAAGGAAGAATTGATTTAAAAAATGTGCCTTTGATTCACTAATCTCTGACATTGAGACATTTTTTGAAGTCTGTTGCTATAATTAGAATTCTATAAGCCATTTTATGTCTCTATCAAAATTTTAAGAGACATAGAAAATTTAGGGGTTTTTTTTGGCTTACAATTCATCACATCAACGTGAGTCATTTTGCAGTTTGGACTCCAGCACAGAGCAGTATTTTGGGGCCAGGGACTCGATCTGTCATGGGGGCTGAATCGACAGCAGCCAGTGTCCTGCCCTCATGCTACACTGCAGAACTTGGTTTTCTGAATTGCTCATGAATTGTGTTTCTGTCTTGTTTCGATGTGTTCTTTGCAACCAAAATGCGGGACTGGATGATCAAGCAAGAGGGGAACGTGTCATTCAGAATCTGTGACTTCTTCACTTATTGCCTGTGCTGGTGTGTGTCCTGGTGGGGTGGGGAGCCTGACTTTCTGGGGGACATATGGGGTAGTGTGACAGCTTCAGCTGGGCTCAGGTGAGTCATGGTTGTGCTTAGAGACAGTAATCGGTGACATGTGGTCCGTGAGCCATGTGTGAGAGCCCTTCCTTAGTCATAGGAAGGGGAGCACGCATCGCAAATAAAAGCCTCATCAGATTAGTGAGTCAGAAAGACGCTAATCCCAAACCGATGCTTAATTTCTACTTTTTTTCCTTCCTAAAGCAGAAGCTGTTCCTGTTCTTAAAAAAAAAAAAATCAGTTTGCAAAAGGACTGATTTAACCACAATTGAAAAGGGGGGGGGGCGTGTCACCATCGCACTGTGACGATTAGCATGAAGATGAGTTGCACTTCAGCCGGGCTGAAACTTGTTCCTAACAGAATGTTAAATACTTAGTGAAAAGAAAGATTATGTCTATCTAGTTACACCATTCCTTGATATATGCTCCATGTCAGAGTGCCATTGTCTCCTGGGTAAAGACGGAGAGTTCAAATACCCACTATCTCTCCCCTGGTGCTCCAAATGCTCCGCTTTGAAGTTTTTATAATCCATCTGTCATCTTCTAGCAAGGAGGGCACATGTTCTGTACCACTCAATTACAGAATTCTCCTTTGCCAGCTCCGATGAGACAGGAAAGAATGTTATGGGTGGTTGAGAGAAACTGTCAGATACACTAAATTCCTAGGATTCATATGGACAGTGTTATTCCCGGGAAGGAGTGCAGCCTGCCTATTGTTCAAGTGCATTAGGGATACATTTGGCGTTGGGGCAGAGAGCCTTTGATTTTTTTTTTTTTTAATTTCCCCTCTTCCGGAGTGTTGTCTTAAATTTGATTGTTCTTGTTTAGAAAAAAATAAAAAGAAAGCCTCGCTCAAACCTCCTCTGGAATGTGGACCTTCCAATGTGGATTGAAAACGTGACATTTGTTTTAGCTAACAAGGAGTCGGTAACCCAACTGTGCAGATTGTGAAGTATCGGCAAGCTTTTGTTTCTGTGGTTTCACTTTAGTGAAATAGGATTTTACTTGGGCTTGATAGAAGATGGTGACTAGAGGCAGCCTGATCTCCATAGAAATAATTTTCATCATCGCATGAACCGAAAGGCTGAGCATTAAATATTCTGCCATCTGGTGAGATCTGAGAAAGTTAGCTCTGGACTGAAAAGTCTTGAAAATGGGTTATTTTATTTAAAGACAATCTACCTTGGAGTGGTTAGTGTTGCTGGATAGCGTGTTAACTTCTCACTCATTGAGTCACGGGTGGTTAAATTCGTTGTCTTATGTGAAATGAGTTTGATGATCTCGGCTTAGCCTCTAGTGGGTATTAATTCACATTATGAAATATCCCAGAATAATTTAGCACCGTGTGGCATAATTTGCATTTTTACTCAAGATAGGGGCAATGATAGTGTCTATGGATATATCCTTTTTCTTTCCATTGAAAAGAGGACGATTCTCCTTTGTGGCTTTCGGGGTGATTGTTTGTAGGGTAGTTATTATTATTAATTTCTTGGGAGCGATGGCATCAGAGCTTGAGATGATGAGAATAAGACATTCTAGCTTGGCACTAAAACCTAACAAGAAATATTTGCAGGGGCATAATTACAACTGCGATGCTCCAGGATTTCATGTCCCTGCCCACGTGGACAGGGGCACACGCGTGAACCAAGAACCCAGGTCAGGACACGTGTCGGCGTCCCACGATTTGTGAGCCCCAGAATTTGTAAAAGGAACCTTTTTCTCTTTACAAAACAGGAAGGTTTTCCAGAAATGCAAGATACTATTACAGTAATTAATTTAGTGAAACTTCTTAAATCTGATCTTCTGTTCAAACTAATAATGGGAGGATGGGGTAGCTCGATGTCGTTAATTGAAATCTGGAGACAATAAAAAAATGTCTTTCTGCAACTTCAATACAGCAGTCTGGAACTGTCGGGTCAGGCTGTGAACCAATTTTCTTCTCATTACTTTTGATTTTGGAGTCAATACAAATTTCATCAGTGATTGTAGGGTGCAGCTCCTCGTCTGCATGGACCCTGTCACGGGAGGATACGTGCGCTCAGTTTAAAGATTTACGGAAAAGCAGAGCCGGAGAGTCAGGCAGGGGGGGGATGGAGAACGCGAAGGCCAGCGGCCAGCCCTGCAAGGGGTGATTAGGATCAAGACGCTTGGGTGGGGGGGAGAGGGTGGTTGCCCCAGGAGGCCTCTGCCTCAGAGCCCCTGCAGGCCGCCAGCTGGTCCTGGCCGCTGCTCTCTGGCTCCCTCCCGGGCAGCTGCCCCTCTCCTCCCCCTGCCAGACCTGTGTCTGTGGCCCAAGTTTCTCTTCTCTTTCCTTCCCACCCCCCATTGCCTCAATTTACAGATGTGGAAAGAGTAATCCCAAAGCCCTCAGAATTTAAGGCCCCACAGAAAGTTAATTGCAGGGAAAAGGAAAAGGAGGCATCTCAACTTTGGAGGAGTTAGTGCAATTTTGAAAGCCTCCTGGGCGAAGACGTCTTTTGTGTGGAAATGGAGATCCAGGGTGTCTCACCCTATTTCTCATTTTTCCTGCATCCAATTTGCATCTTTGCAAGTCATAGGATCAGCCCATCTATCATTAGGTATTGGCTTAATTGGACATTTTTTACGAGCCCAGTTTGCTATTTATGTTAAAAGCAATTCGCAGAAATGCCCTTTCTTCATGATTCGGTATTGGCAATAGCGACGTATGTTTAATCACATTTTCCATGAGTAATTATCTAATTCACATGATTACCAATATAAAACAGGAAAATAGAATAGGGGCTTAACTCCGTCCTGCTTGGGCGGTGACACAGACGTACAGAGAGACCCTGGTGAGGGCGAGTGTTGGCTGGCTCTGTTTTTCCTCTGCGATATCGTCGAGACTTTTATTAGCAACAGGAGCTCTCTGAAGCCGGGCATGTGTAGGAGAGAGGCTATTTGGAATTCTGTTATAATGCAGTTTGAGGTTCACTCTGTCTGCTTGGGTTCTTAATGTTTGGGGCTGTCCTTTTTGAAGATTTCCGGGAGACGGAGGTCACATTTTTTATTCATGTTGAAAAATATTCATTTATCAGTATTGGTGCAACTGTAAACAAGTGATAAAGTGACAACATTTACAACAGTAAAACTGACAGCATTTACTTTAATTTTCTGTCATTTTGGTAATTATATCAATCAAGACCCAAAACTAAAATGATATTTTAGCATGCAGTAAGAAATGAGGAATTCAGATCTTAAAAGACCATTACAATTAGCTTTGAAATGTTCGCCATTTTACCATAATTGTTTCATATAGCTTATATGTCTTCATTTACAGCCGAATATTCTGTTGATCTTTTATAAACAAAGTAGCACCCATCTGCTCCTTGAGACACTCCTGGCGCCTATTCATTGCAAAAATAATACATGTCCTAATGACTTCCACATATTTTGAAATCTCCCTTTTGAAATTGGTCTTGGCAGATTATTTGCAGGTACTTGAGTTGCATCTGTTTGCAATTTTGCAAATGCGGAAGACTTTAATGTTGAGCACTGCAAGAGGGCTATTTTAATCCTCAGATAACATTGGCTGTCATCAAAAGCCACATTTATCTTTTCGAAGGTGGGGCAAATGTTTAATGTTAAAAGACAGTAAAAGGTCAAGGCCAAGGCTGAGGTCTGAATGTTTTCCTTTTGTACGCCATGGCTTTTGCCGACTCTTCCTTGCCTTTCTTTTCATTTAAGTTTTTGCTCGATACCCGTTGCCAAGAGGATGTTTTGCTGATAAAATGAAAGATCAGGAAGAGAGTAAATCTGAAATAATTGTGAACTCCAGGCTCCTGGGCTCATTACCACCATGTGGCTAGCAGCTGACCGGCTTTAGGTCGACTGTGTTTACAGTGAAGAACTAAACAGCATGGCGCGGAGAATACCTCGGCGGGCCTTGATGCCGTTGCTGGCCGGACTCCCGGGAGGGCCTGGGACTCTCTGAGGGAAGGTGGTCATCGAGAGGCTGGTCTGTGGTCAGCTGGCCGGTGCTGCTCCTGGGCGCTCACCTCCTGTTTGCACGCATGAGGTGCTCAGAGTGAGCGTGGGCTTGCGGCTTCTTTGTTCCAGCCCTCGAGCCCAGAAGACTGAAGCCAGGTGGACGTCCCTGGGGAGTGCCGCCTTTGGTCAGCATTGAGGGTAGAGAGCCAGTGACCTTGTCTCTCTGCTCTTAGACCCGCCCGAACCTGGGGCTGTGCCCTCAGCCCTCCTGCTCCTGACCGCCTTCCCTGCCTTCTCTCTGGTCCTCACTCTTTTAGGAGGCCTCATGGACCAACCCCTAAGGGTTTTGCTCTTCCTCTAGTCACCATTTGGCTCACAGGTATTACATCAGAGAAGACGAGGCTAGGCCATTCTGGGGTGGCTGCCAGGAAGATCACGAGCCCCACTCGCCTCCCGCCATGTCTGGTGGCTCTAAATTGGAAACTAGCTCCAACCTGAGGGCCTACAAGCCCCGCAGAGACCAGATACAGCAGGAACTCCAGGTTGCCTTTCAGAGGTGGGTGGAGTTGTACTGTGCCCTCCTGCTGTTTCCTGAGCACTTCTGGAGACTCCTGTTTCCTGCATCTCTGAGAATGCCCAAGTATGCAGGGCGCCCCTCGGGGACCGCTGGCCACATACCCCGGCAGTGCCAGGTCGTGTCCACAAATGGGTGCTGTTTGCTAGAGGAGTGGTCTACGAGTGTCTGTTTTTATGTTACTGGTCTTTTGGTATCTAAGTCATATATAATAATATAATAATTGCATTTTTTATTATTATATTTGAATAAGTATAGCATATACTTATTCACCATAGATTTGTGGTGATTTGCTTAGAGACCGGCAAATTTCCAGAACCCTGTTATTTCTAAGCGTACATCTGAGTGAATCTTGTAGCAAGTCCTTTATTTTACTGGTGCGGTAGTGATGGTGGTGATTTTGCCTGGAATAGGAACAGGCATCTGACGTCTTTGCTTTTTCTGCATCATTTATATTCTGATGCTTTCATATACGGGTGATTATACTTTAAGGAGAAAAGACCTCGCCCTCTTCTGATCATCAAAAATTTCAAATTAGCCAAGTGTAGTTTAGAGAGCAGGGATGCAGCTAGTCCCCAGCAGAGACAAGGTGGCAGCAGGGCCCTGGGGCTGAAAGACAAGGCGGCAGCAGGGCCCTGTGGCTGAAAGTCCAGGTGCGGCCCTGGGCCATCAGCATCTGGGAACAGATAATGAATGCGGATTACCAGGCCAGAGGGCCCTGCTGCTTCAGAAACCGTGGGTGTGGCCCAGGTGACTAGAGCAGCTAACGTCTTAGAAGTCACCCCTCCCCCCAAAAAATGGACCAGGGGATGGCTTTTCCAAGATTAGAGCTATTTGCTGCCTCTGCCAGGCCTGGCAATCCCACTGTGTAGACTCTGGAAGACTTTCCTTCTCTTCTGGGTTTGCGTTTACCCAGAGGCTACGCCTGATGCCTTGAGAACCAAGAAGACTTGTCATTGACTGAGATGTGTGGTTGAAACACAAACAGACAAGCGAACGGTCACTAAGTACCTTTCCCTTGGCTTCTCTCAGAGCTCATGTACACAGGTTTCTCCTCCTGAGAACAGGAAAGTGTAGAGGTGACTTCGTCGCCTTAAATACTCTGATTTCACACGAGTTCTGGAAGTGCCCTCACCAACTTAACAGCCTGGTGGAGATGTCACTTGCAAGCTTTGTTGCTGTGTGGGGTCCCTACCCCGTGGTCCCATCAGGGCTGTTGCCTGCGTGCTGGAAATACGGCAGCAACGGGGTCACTCAGCCACGGCCGACCTAGACATCCCTGGCTGGGTACGAGATCCCGCCTCCTTGTTGCAGAGCTCCTGCGGGAAGTTCTTGGATGGAAAAGTCACAGTTGTGGGAACATCGTGAGGGCTGGGGGTGCGGCCCGCCGCCCTGGTCACGCGGCCTGTCTGCTTTCCTCCAACAGAGCTTTCTCGGCCTTGAGAGCGATTCTCATGGTGAATATAGGATAGGATCAGAACGAAAGTCACTGGCCATTCACTGTGTTGCTACTGAGGGTCCTTGTCTGAGTTGGACCATAGCTGGGTAAGGGCTTTCTGTTGGGAAACTGTGTCCTGGCCACAGGCCGAGGCCATCATGCTGGAGGCAGAGCCCAGTGAAGTCTCTGGCTTCCAGCGGAGGGGGGCGGAGATGGTGGGTGGCCACGCCCTTAGCACCTGCAGATCAGCCCTGCCCTCAAGAGCAACAGGAATCCGAGCCCTGGAGCCCAAGGCCCAGACCTACTGGTTGCCCCCCACGGACCTCCCAGTCTAAGCGGGACTCCCTGAGCCCTCTTTCCAAACGCAGCTCGCACTGCATGAGACTATTTTAGATGATACGTGGATTTAAAATTTTAACAGTTGGGTATTTTAAGATCTATTAGAAAAATATAGCTAGCACATCCTAGCTGTGATTTCGCAGATGCTATTGCTAAAGGTGAGGCTAAGTTTAAAAAAAGTGAGTTCATTTCAAGTTAACTTAAAGAAAAGTACTAAGTAAACAACAGTACAGGTGGCACAAGGTATGCTGGAAAGTGTGAAGGTGGATCAGGGACGACGGAAATACAGGGTGGCTGGCAAACCCAGGTCTCATGCTCAAGCGGAGCAGGGGCCCTCACCTGCCAGGTCGGGCTCGGCCCGGCAGATGCAGCAGACGCGGCCGGTGCTTTGTTGAGCCGAGTCCACCCACCCACCCACCCCTCGTGTTTCATCGACGATCATGCTGCTTGTGGGTGCACTTCTGAGTCTCGTTGGCAATGCAATTACTGGCACCGTGGGAGGTCTGCAGGTTCAAAGCTAGCGAGAGAAATCTAGCTCACCCTTTTCAGAGATGTGGGTTTGGTTTAGGTGGCGATGGTGGTGTTTCATAAAAGAAAAACTCCACCAACGCATACGAATTGAGTAAACACACTGGGCCCCAAGCCCATTCAGCGGAGAGACCCCAGGAAAGGAGGCGGAGCTCACTCTGCTTTTGCTTCCCTTTCACTGTGACTGCCCAGGCCGTGGGTCCTTGAGGCCCGTGGGAAAGACCAGTCATCGAACTGTCCCAAGGAGTTTTCCTAGGGGGAGAAGCGACAGACATGCTTGTGCTGAGTATGTTGGGGCTGACTTGAAATTGAAGTAAGGGGCTTTTGTGAACACAGAGGCCACCAGATGCCCTTCCCCACACCTGCTATAGGCTGTGTTGTGCACAGCTGTGAGCTGGGGAGACTGGGAGGAGCAGCAGGGCACTCCTGTGCTTCTTTTGATGTCCACATGCTGCCCAGGGAGGGAGGGTGCCATGGTGGTTGCAGACCTGAAGACGCAGTGCACCCAGAGACTGGACTGCTCTCTGGGGGTCCCTCAGACCCTTGACCGCTGGGCGCTCAGAGGGGTCCAGGGTGGCTGGTAAAGACTGGAAGCACCATCATGTCACTTCCTACAGTGGTGGGGTGTGAACGGACCGAGGAACCCCTCTGTGCACATGCTCAACCTTCATCTCTGCATCTGGGCTGGCTGGTTCATTCAATTTGAGGCTTTCTGGGGACCAGTCCAAGGAGGAAGATATGTGGATTCTGCCCCTCAGTTTCTCACCCAGAGAGAGAGGCAGGACCAGCCCTGTGGAACCACCTGTGAAAATCAGGCCTGCTAGGGCACCTGTCTGGTATGGGTGCTCGGAGACGCAAGTGTGAAGACAGAACCCCACCAGCAGACGGGTGCACGGCGGGACATCCCAGTGGCCCACAGATGGACAGAGTGAGGCAAAGAAGGAGGAAAGGGGAGCCAGAGTCCATGGCACTTCTTTAGTGAAAACCCAGGAGGTAACATGGCACAGGCTACGCAGCAAAGGCTCAGTACATATTTATTAAACGGAACTGAATTATAACAGACTCTGACTAGTCATGTGGGAGTCAGAGCCGGTCTGTGGTATGATGATTTCAGCAGCATTTACTGGGTCCGGACCCCATCTCGGAGCCCGGAACCCGAGCCCAGTGGAGCCGCAGCGCCGGCCCTCGCCCACGCCCTGGTGCGGTGCCCGTGGCGTCAGCGGTGAGACCCCTGGGACTCCTCCGAGACTCCCTGCTCCTTTTATTAACTCGGTGTTGAAGGAGTCGCCCATGCTGAGGAAGGAGGGGAATTAAAAATAATGGGGTGTGTGCGTATCTGTGAAAGTGGAGATATAAAGGTAAATGCTACCAGGAACGAGGGTATTATTCTCAACTCAGTGACTCCAGTATTCCGTGCGTCGAGGTCTTTTCTGAATCACTGCCCCACTCAGCCCCATGTCAGAAATTTATTTGTGCTAATCAAATTTTCAGCTACACTTTCTGTTGCAAGGAGTCTCCTATAGCAGATTTGTGTGTATACCCATTTTCATGTATTTGTGGGTTAAAATCAGGCCCAGCCTTCCCATTGTTGTGTTTCTAACTAAGTTAAAAGCTTTTCTCTGGATCCTTACTGATGCATCTTTCTAGAAAGAAACTCCAAGACTGGGTTAGGCAGAAATGTTTACATATAAACACACACACACACATACACACACACACACTTGCTTGTGAACATGTGCACGCTTTATTGTCACTGAAACACTGCACAAGATGAGAATACCCAACAATTCAGAAATATAGGAAAGAAACTTTCAGTTTTTTACTTCCAAGTTTGGCAGCCTGGTGAACTTGAAAGGTTAGCTATGAATAAGCATAATCAGATCTTTCTTTTTGTCCATATTTAATTCAAATGAGACAGCTCCGTGTTGACTTCTAATCCAGAAAGGCCACCCACCAGGGTAGCGCTCCCAGCCAATGAAGCAGGCTGGCGAAAGCTTTCTTAAATGGTGCTAATCAGCCCAGAGAGGCCTGCCCTCTATCCCCATCAGTATTCTATAATTCAGATGTGCTGATAACCTGAAATTGAATGTGTCAGGATGCAGACATGTGAAGGGAAGAGGGAACCCCAGCCTGGAGGAGCCTGGTGCTGGGCAGACAATGCCTGGGGGAGGGGCCTTCACACCCTCCCCTCCCCTCCCCCCTCCAGCGCCTCCCCCCTGTGGGTGTGAGTGTGCATGTGTGCGTGTGATTGTTCAGGGCCAGGGACAAGATGGAAGCTTTCAAGTTCTGAAATATTTATAAGGGAAGCTTTGGATTTTGTATATGTTAAATGAATCAACAGACATTTTGGCTGCTAAGGGGTGAATGGTAATTTGTGATTAATTTTTTTTAAGCCACGGCTATTTTAAAGCCTCTCTCCCACTCTGTCATACATGAGACAGACAGACACACACACCCACCCCAGTCTGGTGAGCACGTCTCACAGGGAAGTTTAACAAAAGAGTCGCTATTGTCACTGTCCCAGCCGGCAGCAGTGCAGCTGAGGGTCAGTTGCTATTTCTATTTTAAACCTTGATTTTTGCAAAGTTTGTCTTTTGACTGTTCTCATTCTAATCAGGCTTAGTTAGGGGATCGGCTCCAAGCTCCACACCAGGCTGTGAGGACAGAGAAAGATAAACCAGGGGATTAAACAAAAAGTTCTGCTCTTTCTGACAATAGGCCTGTGTATGTGTGTGTGTGTGTGTGTGTGTGTGTGTGTGAGAGAGAGAGAGAGAGAGAGAGTGAGAGAGAGAGAGAGAGAGAGAGAGAGAGAGAGAGAGAGAGAGAGAGAGGGACAAATACTCATTAAACAGCCATTCCTTTAATTTCAAAGAATGTAGAGTTTATTGTAAAGTTGTGTTTTTTTCGCTGCTGTATCTGACTTTGCCCATGATTTGGTGGCTGTGCCTTCAGGGTGCTGCCTCTTGTCTTCCGGATGTGCCCGTACCTGTGTCCATTAGAGACAGGGGACTGGCCACTCTTACTGGCTCTTCTAACCCCTCAGTCCAGCCCAAATACCCCCCAAGTGCCCGGATACAGTCTGCTGCCAACCTTTGCTGCTGCCAGGGTGCTTGTCCTCTTCCGCTTTGCTTGCTGATGTCTTGATTGGCTCGGGGGTCCTCTTGCCTCTGCCCTTCCCTGTGGTGCCCTGTAGCTCCCCCCACCCCCGGAGCAGGTTTAGTGGAGTGCTCCCTCTGCAGTCCTCTCTCCTCATCTGTCTGTCACTCTGTCCTGGGGACTTCTGTGTGCATCTTGTCCTTCCCAGCGGGTGGCGAGTGACTCCAACACTGTCTGGGTGTCTTCATGTACCCTCAGCCAGAGCCTTCCCTGGCACAGAGCTGGGCAGATGCTGGGGACCCCTGCAGGAGGAGGCTGAGTTGCTTGGAAACATTTCTTGAGGACTTTTGGGGTCCCTGGTCAGGACTTGCTCTATTCAGGGGAAGGGATAATGAGAGGAGAGACAGGCAGGAGTGGGCAAGGAGTGAAGAAATGCAAGTTGCCTCTTTCACCTTGGACTCACCTGGTGCCACACTGGTCCAGGGTCTGCTCTGCCATTCAAGTGGGCGTTCTTCCAAGCTTATGGATTTTCTCCCCAAGTGGCAGCTCTGTCAGAGGGTAGGGAGAAGGTCCCGACTGGCAGCTCCTCATCTCCATTCTCGCCACCGGCAGACTGATTGCTATCACATAGTGAGGCGTCCAGGACCAAGAATGCTCCCTCCAGTGTGGACCCGCCGGCGGCCTCCCCAAGGGGACGCTTGGCACCTGTTTAATTATCCATTGGTGTTCTCGCCTGTATCCCCCTGCTCCTCGGTTGTTTTGTCTTTCCCTAAAAATACTTATTTGAAATTCTGTGACCAAAGACTGAAAATGAAAATAAAGCAGGATATTAAAATGAAAATTTTTTAAGGAGGTTGAGATGTCAAGATCACTTTTATTAGAAAAGTTTACAGGATGAAGCGATGGGTTATTTACGTAAACTTCACATAGCAAGCGTAATACTCCCAGCTGTGCTTCCAGTGAGTGATATTGGCTGGCATAACCTGGATTTAAAATACCTTCTACTTAAGGCAGGACAAATTCATTTTAATTAAAATTAACGGATTTTTTTTCTCGTTCACATTTTAACACACACATACACACTCACACACATCTGTGTTCAGAATTGATAAAGAAAGAACTCTGGTTAAATAATCCACTTTTGTCTGACAACGGAATCCGTTATAGAGGTGCAAATATGCAGAAAGCTATTTGGAAATGCATCCTAGTAGTTGTCAGGTTTTATTATGCAGGAAGGTGTCATGTTTGTTACGAAGCTGAGTGCAGATGGCAGAGTGGAAGAAATGGATCACTAATTTTAACAATGATTAATGAACAGAGATAGAAAATGAATTACATTGGACTATCGGAGGCAAGAAATATTTTTGTGAAAATTTTGACTCATCTGCTGTGCTGTTCTCTGCAAATTATTTTCAGAAATTCTATATGTTGTCAACAGTTGACTGCATTTTCCATTACTGTCTATTTCTGTTCTTAAGTACTTTTGTGTTATTAGAGATACATAATTTCAAAATACCAATACATTCCTGATTACTTAGAGAAAATATATGTAACAGTGTGACTGTTCCATAGACGCCAGCCATAAAAGTCCTGTTTTATAATAATCTTTCATTCTTCCTCATTTTATCACTACATTAGGAATGTTTGATAAAAGGAAAGGGGGAGGTGGGGCTCTTCTGGCACATGAAGAATAAAGAACAAATAGACGTGGAGGTAGCAATAACAATGGCCTGGTGGCTTCCTGTCGCCTGAAGCTGCCACCAGCCCTGTCACCGCCCTTTGTCTTCCCTGCCTGTGCCCTGGCTTGGCTTGGTGGCCCACGGCCCCCTGTCCGGTCCTCTGCGGGTAAACTTCCCAGGAAAGTTCTCTGCACAGAAGTTCTCGCTGGTTCTTAAAGTTGGTCCAGAATTTTTTCTATGGTAGACCTTGCCTCTGTCCTGTCCCTGCCTGGTGTTGATAGTGAGTTTTCATGGGCCTGTCTTGTTTTCTTCATTAGCCGTGTGTGTGTTTGTGTGTGTGCACGTGTGCGTGTGTGTGTGTGTGTGAGAGAGAGAGAGAGAGAGAGAGAGAGAGAGAGAGAGAGAGAGGTGTTTATGATCTGTGACCTGCAAATGAATGTGGTTTATTTGGTTGTGTGCTGTGCCCCAGCCATAGGCACACCTATGATTTTTCGTATGGAAAAATGGATAGTGATTTTTTTTCCTTCTCCTTCCCTCCCATTCTCCCCCCCCCTTTTTTTTTTGGGTCAAAATATTAACCATCTTAAATATGTTGGCTTCGAGGCATCTCATTTTCCTGCGATCCTTTGCAATTGAGAAATGATCTGCTCGTGTTTGGATCTGCACTGTAATTGGTAGGCACTTAATTCTGTTCATCAGGAGCCACTTTAGTGGTGGCAGGAGTAAATTTCACAGTTAGCACTTGGGAAACTTGCTACTTCCAGGCTGGCCCAGTCCCGGCTTACCCCGCCCTTGTGGCCTGTGGTGCTGTCCTAGGCTTGGAGGTCATCTGCATTAAAACCTTAGAGTCTAGCCCCTGGGGGCTCTGACAGCACCCCAACCTTTCCCCAGGATGGGGACCTCGAGAAGAGGTGAGGACACTTCACGACCACCCGGTCAGCGCTGGCCCTTGGGGTCTGGCTTCACACTCTAAGCTGCCTCCTGAGAGCTGCCTGGTGTCTGAGCAAATGGACGATCTATAACTACTTCCTTCTCCTGCAAACAAGCTTTCCAAGTTTCCAACTTGACTGTTTTATTTATGCTCTTGACCTGTAAAAACAAGCAGGCTGTTTAAAAAGCAAAAAGTACTTCCCATGATTAGAGTACTTAGAGCTGAAATAAATTGCGGAATGAAGAGGACATTCGTCGCTGCTCCACTAGAAAATGTCTTGGAGGTTTTGCTTCTTGGGGGGAGCCTGCGGGTCCACATGTCAGAGCTCCCCTGGCTCCCTGACCTTGGGGTCCCCAGGGAAGGATTCACGCATCTTCCCCTATTCTTGCTTTTCGATGGTGGGATAATCCTAGCGAACATTTAAAATACATTTGCGTATGGTTCTAAGTCAAGTAGTTTGCATATAATTACGGTCCTGATGGGAAAACATTTGGAAAAACAACTAGTGATACAATGCAAGCCCTACTCAGGTTACACAGCACATGCTGAACACTGAGCCGGCACTCACAGTCTTTCGTGAACAAGGTAGAGAATGCTCCAGGGAGCCAATTTAGAATGTGACTTAAGGCAAGCGTGGCTTTCCATGTCTGTGTCTCTTTTGGCAAGTGTGTTGCGTAGCAGTGGACTCTGGAATTCTCCATAAGCCCGGCCGCCTGCCTGGGTTGCACGGGCTGGACCGGGTGGGTGTCAGGGCAGGGACGTGTGGGGGTCAGGACGCGGTGAGGGGCCCCGTGTGTATGCGGCCCAGTGGGGACAGCAGTCAGTGGCCTGGTGCTCAGCTAGGGGCTGCCCCGGGGATCACTTAATGGAGTGGGATGGGGAGCGAGGGTGGGCCCAGGGAGGGACGTGGAGAGAATGCTACAATTTATGGCTAGAGAGATCAAGAGGAATGAAAAAGAAATTGTAGATGATCCACTTAAGAGACAAGTGACTCCTAAATATAGAACTGTCTCTGTGATTCATGGTTTGGGTTGCTTTTGAGGCGGTAAGTCAGGTGGATGGATGATCTATAGGAATAATTTGAGGGTACTTGAGATTTAGACATTGGATCTGAATACCGGGAAATGAGCTGGTGCTAAGGTTATGCTCTTCCTTCAAATGTGAGCATCTTCTGGTGGCTCAGGGCCTGCGTGCATCCGTGTGTCTCTGGCACTGGCGCTCTCGGGCACATGGGCCCTCTGCCTCCTGTGTAAAGAGGCCCAGACCTCCGCCTTTTGGGTGGGCTTCCATGGACTCCTGGGAGGCAGCTGGCTCCACGGAGGGGACATCTAGGCAACCTGGCTTTACGTGGCTCCACCTTCCACACACGGCCCTGCCTATTTTTCCATGGTTGTCACCATTTTTGGCTTGGGTTGTAAATACATTCCTGTTGATTTGAACTCACTCATCAAATCAGAACGAAAGAGTAAGATGACTTGAAAAATTATTTAAAAACACTTATTATAATGGGAGGATTTGTCCAGGTCAACAGACAAGTACCCAGACCCCTTGCTTGGCTACTGTCATTGGCATTTCCTGGGACTCGCCGCTTGACCTGGTGACACCCAGGCTTGCAAACAACAGGCCCACCTGCCACCCGGTGCAGATGGAGTCCAGCGTCCACAGGCCCTGAGAGGGTGCCGTTAGCTGCCAGCCCCGGGAATGTATATTTAAGTTGGACTGAGTTGAGTAATTATAATAAAATGGCCTATAGCTTGAGCTGGAGAATATTCAAGATGTCTGTCATCCTTCTATTACCTCAGGTAAATAACTGATTGACCTTTTTGGGGCTCTGATACTTTACTAATCAGAACCTGAAATCTGTATAACAACACTTCATTTACTTGATAGACAAAAGAACAATTGCACTTGAAGTAATGTGATTTCTAAATAGACACTGCCTGTCAAAAATAAATGCATTAGAAGTAAAATGTAGCTCAAGGAGACAATTAGCAAACAGAGGTGACACCGTAAACAGGTGCACCCATTATTCCCAAAGCTTGTGGCAATATATTCGCGTCTTTTAGAGTGATGGAAGATCATGTGACGGTTTGGTGAATTATCTATCGGTATCATCTGACTGATGAAGCCGCGGCTGTTGCAGATCATTTAAAAATGCATCTCACAAATTACATGGTAGCTGGGAAAAATGCAGGTTTTTTTTTTTTTTTAAAGAACAATGCTTTTCTAAAGCTATGTGCTAGCATACGTAATTTTTTTCTTTGAAAGGACGGAGACCATTTCATTATGCTGGATATACAGTCGGTTAAGGTTGTGCAAATTCATTACAATGTTTGTTAATGTATAAAACATTTTCCATTCTGGTTTTAGTGACATTGGATTTTTTTTTTTTATAATGTGCTGTTTCTGAAACATCTGCCATCCCTTGTTACCTGTGGGCAGAGGAGAGAGAATATACTCTTTCTAAGAATGTTTATAAAATCTTTACTAAAATGGAAAGGCTTGGAAGATGAAAAGGAAAGGACACTTATTTTTTCTTTTCTGTGAATTGTTCAGTTTGAATTTTCTGGACTAGGAACTTTATTGTGAGCCAGGTGGGGGGTGCGGTGGCCGCTTCTGGGCCGGGCCAGGAGAGGACCAGGCTTTCTCGGACCTCTGTGCCCGTGTGCGCCCTCGCGGTGGGCTCTGCCCGCGGGCCTCACGCTCCTGGATGCTCCCTGTCATTTTTCATCTGTCATCTCTGCGAGTTTTTGGCTCTAGACGAGGGATACTTGAGGGACCCCTGGCTTTGGCAGTTACGGTTTCTTCTGGTTTCTGCAAAATCAGAGGAAAGGTGAATTATTTCACATGGCCTCCAAGTCAGTCTGCCCTTGAAATTGCTTGGCCTTCTCCAGAACATACCATCGTAGGAGCTCACTGGGGCAGGCTTTGGAGGGACCAGTCTCACTCAGGCAGCTGCATTCTGATGCGCCCTG
This sequence comes from Talpa europaea, assembly GCF_964194135.1. Classification (NCBI taxonomy): domain Eukaryota; kingdom Metazoa; phylum Chordata; class Mammalia; order Eulipotyphla; family Talpidae; genus Talpa; species Talpa europaea. The sequence goes on from NC_140084.1 coordinate 25,512,903, forward strand.
TGTCCAGAGAAACCCTCCTGTGGTGGTCCCGACACCCTCCACATTCCTGTTGGTGTCCAGCAAGGGAGGTGACTCACTTGAATGCCTCACCTCCCTCGGGTCCCTGATGGGCATTTTCTGAGGCATTCAGGTTTCTGTCCCTGGACAGCGTGGGTGGGGCAGTGGAGGTGGTGGGGCAGAAGGTCCTGTGGTGCCCCTTCCCTGTCCGAGCTGGGGGCCAGGCGGGCCGACCTGGACTCCCTCCAGAGCCACGAGGCAGTTTCATTTTTGTGAGCTGGAGCAACGCCACAGTGACAACAGCCACAGGAGCACACGCAGGAGTCAGCTCGGGCTGAAGGAGGTCTCCAGCCCCTGGGACACGCGCCCTGTGCCAAGTGCACTTCTTGAAGAACTGCCCGAGCAGCCTCCCTGGGAAATTTTTGGACATCAACTCATCAGAGAAGTGGCAGCCAGAAGGCTTCTGAAGGAGCCTAAATCTCTAAGCACTGGAGAGTTTCCTGCTTTTCAGAAGTGGAAATACTCCAGCCAGGGGGAGGTTCACCAGGCTTCCTCAAAGCTCTTCTTTCTGTTCCTTTTTCTTTTTTAAAATAATAGGCTTTGATTTTTAGAGCAGTTTTAGGTATAGAAGATATCTGAGCCAGGAGTGCAGAATTCCCTTGTCCCTCCTTCTCCTCGGTTCCCCCTTTCATGTTTTGTGAGGTACATTTGCTGTATTTGCTGAACCAACCAACATCGATACATTTTTATTATTATTATTTTAAGATTTATTTGTGCATACAAAAACTGGAGTGTAGGCCAGAGGTGCAAGGGTGAGAGGATTCACCAGAGACAGAGCGGGGAGCAGAACAGGTGGATCTACTGAAATACACTGCTGAGGGGAGCAGCAGGGAGACAGGACAGGTCTGCTGTGCCATGTGTGTAGCCCCCTGGCTGGGGATCGAACTCATGCTGCAGTGGCTGGAGATAGAGCTGAGACTTAACCCCTGCGCCATCAGGGAGGCCCGGATACATTATCTTTTACTAAAGTCCATGGTTTACGTTAAGAGATCACTTTTTGTGCTGTACATTCAAGGGGTTTAGAGAAACTCTATAATGATGTTTATCTACCATTATAGTATCACAGAGTAGTTACACTGTCCTAAAAATTCCTGTGCATCGCCTATTCAATTCTCTCTCCCCCAAACCCCTGGCAACCACTAATTTTTACTGTCTCCAATATTTTGTCTTTTCTAGAATGTTATAGGGTTGCAATCTTGCAATATGTCATCTTTCAAGATGGGTTTCTGTCACTTAGTAACACGCATGTGTGGCTCTGACACAGCATCTTACAGCTTCGTGATGCATCTTTTTTTTTTTTTAAGATTTATTTATTTATACATACAAGAACTGGGGTACAGGCCAGAAGTGTGGGGGGTGAGAGGGTTCACCAGAGACAGAGTGAGGTACAAAACAGGCGGATTGACTGAAATACACTGCTGAGGGAGGCAGCGGGTGAGACAGGAGAGGTCTGCTGCACCATGTGGGTAGTTCCCTGGCTGGGAATCGAACTCATGCTGCAGTGGCTATGGACAACTTCATAGGTTATGTCTTAACCCCTTGCGCCACCAGGGAGGCCCCCGTGACACATTTCTTTTACTATTTTTTTTTAAAGATTTATTTATTTATTTATTTATACAAGCACTGGGTACAGTCAGAAGCGCAGGAGGGTGAGAGATAATTCACCAGAGCCAGAGCGGGGAACAGAACAGGCAGACCGACGAAATACACTGCTGAGGGGAGCAGTGGGAGGCAGGAGAGGTCTGCACGCCATGTGGGACCCTTGCCTGGCAGCTGGGGGATCGAACCGGTGCTGCAGAGGCTGCGGGCATCTTCGCAGCCCAGTGCTCAACCGCTGCGCCACCGGGCAGGCCCTCTTTTCCTTTTTTTTTTTAAAAAGATTTTATTTATTTTATGCATAGAAGAACTGGGGTGCAGGCCAGAGGGTTGTGTGTGGGGGTGAGAGGATTCACCAGAGAGAGAATGGGGAGCATAACAGGTGGACCTATTGAAATACACTGCTGAGGGGAGCAGCGGGCGAGGCAGGAGAGGTCTGCTGCGCCATGTGGGTAGCTCCCTGGCTGGGGATTGAACACAGGCTGCAGCAGTGATAGTGCTGAGATGTCACCCCAGGCCACCAGAGAGGCCCTTGATGCATTTCTTTTTACTACTGAATAATATTCCGCTGTTGGGATGCTCCGCAGTTTGTCCATTTCCTTATTGAGGGACATCTTGGTCACTCCCACGTTTCAGCAATTATGAATAAAGCTGTTATAAACATCTGTGTGTAGGTTTTTGTGTAGATGTAAGTTTTCATGTCCTTTGGTAAATAACGAGGAACAAGATTGCTGGGTTTTACGTAAGAGTACGTTTGACTTGGCTGCCTTCTGGTGGTGCCCTTCTGTGTCCCTGCCAGCAGCCAGCCGGGGCTCCGCGTCCTCCCAGCGTTTGCTGGTTGTCAATGTTTTGGGTTTCAGCCATTCTAGTAGGTACGTGGTGGTATCTCATTATTGTTTTAATTTGCATTTCCCTAGTGGCAGGTGACGTGGAACATCTTCCTGTGTGCTTATTTGCCATCTGTAGGTCTTTGCTGGTAGGGTGGCCATCCTTTGGCCCATTTTTTTTTTTTTTTATCATGGGCAAAACTGTTGAGCTTTTTTTTTTTTTTTTTAAAAATTTATTTATTTTTGCCTACAAGAACTGGGGTACAGGCCAGAGGTGTGGGGGATGAGAGGATTCACCAGAGACAGACTGGGAAACAGAACAGGCAGATTGACCCAAGTACACTGCTGAGGGGAGCAGTGGGTGAGTCAGGAGAGGTCTGCTGCGCCACATGGGTAGCTCCCTGGTGGGGAATCAAACTCGTGCTGCAGTGGCTGGCTGCGGACATCTTCATAGGTTGCGTCTTAACTGGTTGTGCTACCAGGGAGGCCCAAAACTGTTGAGTTTTAAGAGTTCTTTTTATATTTTAGATACCAGTCAAGGTTTTCTCCAGGTGTATGGCTTGTCTTTTCCTTCTCTGAATACTTTCCCTTTTTAACACCTGTGGGAACCCAACCACCTCAGCCAGTGGCCTGTATTCTTATATGGTCAAGTCGCTTTGCTTTAATCTGGGACTGGGGGTTTTAGAACATGTGAACTCGGAGATTCTCATAAAATATGTTCTCAGCAGTGCATCTGCTGAGCACCTACTGTATGCACACACGTGCACCTGTATGCACACACAAGTAGAAGCATAGAAAGCATAGAAAGAAATGCACCAGAATGTGAGCAGCTATCTCTCCAGCAGGTAGAATTAGGGATTGTTATTTTCTTCCTTGTGATATCGTGTATGTCCCAAATTTTCTACAAATGAGCAGTGTTACCTAACAACCAACTTATAAAACTAAAAATAAATGAACTAAAACAAAAAGACAGCATCTGGAAAGGAGATCCCTTGATAGTTCAGTTAGAACTTGTATGGTTTTCATTTTGACTTTGGAGAATATTTATGGAACCAACATTTCAAGTGATATTGATGATCATACATTTTCACTAAAAACCTGCTTCAGAAAACCAGCGGACTTTTGTTATAGCCAAATTCCACTGTCAAAATGCTCTATTTTTCTTGCTCAGCTATAAATTGGCACTGTACAATATAAACATAATGCAAGCCATAAATGCAAGCCATACATGCCATTTTAAATGTTTTAATAGCCACATTAAAAATGATAAGAAGAAACAGGTGAAATTGATTTTAAAACTATTTTGTTTAATTCAATATATCCAGAATATTATCATTTCAGCATGTAAAAAGTATAAAGAATATAGAGGAGAAATTTCCCATACTTCCAAGTGGGACATATATTTTACACTCACAGTACTTGTCAATTGGGACTGGCACATTTCCAGCGCAGGGTGGCCGCATGTGGCTTGTGCCCACCAAGCTGGGCAGCGCAGCTCTGTGTGGGGCTGGACATTGCCAAACAGAGTATTGAACAGCTGCATCACCTGCAGTAAGTGCAGATGAAACGGGGGACAGGCACCTTGTGTGCTCCAGTATTTCAGGTTTCTTTTTTAAGAAAAAAACCCCATAGATACCTTGTGATTTGATGACGATACAAAATTTCTTCTGTAAAGGGGTAAATATTTTTAGCTTATGAACTGACAAAGCATTTGCAATTTTCTGGGTTTTTGTCTTATTTTGCATCACTCTATTACTGGGGCCAGAATTGTTTCAGATTTGCCATCCTGTGAGATCTTCAGCTGATGGGCGTCTACATTCCCAGGGGTGGAGTGAGCCCCAAAAGCAGCCTGGGCAAAAACATTGGGAGCGGCTGCCAGGCACTGGCTCTCAGAGAAAATGGCCTCTGGGGAGAGCTGGCGCTCCAGGAGCACGGCGGCATGACACCCGGCAGCTTGGCACCGCACTTGTGTCCAGCCACGCAGGTCTTGAGCCTTGTGGGGAATGTCTACATCTGAGGGCGCTGGTCCAAGGGCTGGTGCCCCTTCCCCGCCTGGTCCTGTGTCAGAGTCTCCCACCTTGGGCCAGGAGTAGGAATCCATGGGCTGATTGGTGCCAGGTCTGTACACTGAGAGCACGGTCGGGCTGGCTGGGACCAGGGGACACTGGGCAAGTTCATCTGCCTGGGGACAGAGCTCTCTGATGCCAGAGGGGGAGCAATGGTGCCTTGTGTAGGGAAACTGTGTGACATAGAGGCTCATGGCACTGGCCGTGGAGTCAGAACACCATAGTGAGACCAGCTTCCCCACGACATGCTCTTAACGTTGGACAGGTTACTTCATAGTTAGTGCCTCAGTTTCCCTACAATAAACGAACATGGTAACAGTTCCCATCTCAACAGGTTGTATACAGGGTGCATGGACACTGTGGGCCAAGAGTTGGGACATGGGTTGGAAAGAACCATGTGGGTTGTCACTGGTTTCTGGAATGGTGAGGTCGATGACAAACCCCTTTACAAGTGGTGTGTGTGTGTGTTAAACTCTGGCTGTTTCCTGGACTATGTTTCATCCATGGCTCAAGTCCTCCTTCCTTCCTGCACCGTCAGCCGGCACTGAGTCACCAGCAAGAACATCTCCCCTCTCCCTTCACTTTCCCTCCTTCTGCCCTTCTCAGGGCTGTTTTGACGATGAATTAATTGTAGGTTGGGGGACTTGCAAGCAAAAAATCAAAGCCAATAAACTTCAAAAGGACAGGGAGGACCAGGGCCACCAGGGGAGAGCAGGGCAACCAGAGCTCTGTGGCTGTGGGGTGGGGTGCTGGGGGCTCTCCGTGTTTCTTCAAAGGGACACCAAGTGTTTCAGATTGTCACTTAAAAGCTCAGATGCAAAACTTTGGAAATCTGGGTGAGAGGCAGCGGTTTCCAAAACAGTTATTTTTATCTTTTGCCAGCAAGCCCGAGTCCAGTGGAACGTAGAGTTAAACTTGGAATTTCTTGGCAAGGGTTAATAATCAATGTAGATCTCCTAACAAAGGAGATGCTGCCTTATTATACTGGGAAAGTTTTTTTTCTTAACTGTCAGTGAAGCAGTACTAATTATTACTCCAGTGTAAATGAGGTCATTTCCTATTAAGAGAACAAAATGCTTAGCCTCGCCTTGCCAATTCATACCAACTATTTTTCACACATACTCAGCTTTTTAGTTTTTTTAAAATTTTGATAAAATCCATTCATTTGTATTAGAAAAGTGTAAACCATCGCAATAATAGTTGCCCATGATTACCCAGATGAGCTTTTGTAATGTGTGGGTTGTTTGAATACCATGTGTTAGCTATGGAACAATTAGGCAGCTGAATGGATCTTTAAAACAATCAGATACTTTTATCTCACTGAAAAAATACATTCCTTGGATGTGTACTGTTAAACCGTAAATTCCGGGGAGCATTTCCTCACGTCACGAGGAGAACTTTTGGATATATGTTGATCAAGGACAAAAAGACATCCAAATATCTTGTCTTCATGTTTTCATTTTTTTATGCAAGCAAAAAGATTTAAGGAATATTGTAGCAAACAAAGGGTAATTGTTTTAGCCCAGATGTTGCTTTTGCACAACAAGCAGGTTACAATGTTCCCACAGAGCTGATGAGCCCAATCAGGGAAATGATTAAAAATTGATTTTGTCCCTGTAATTACAGTATGTAAACTACTTAGCTTGGATTGCAAAGGAAGTGATTTTCTAATTACGTATATACTCTGGTGTCTAATGATTGGTTTTTTGAAGTAATGAAGAGAGAGCACTAACGACTCCTTGGTGTTCTGTTGTTTAAGAAAGACCATCTTTAGAGTAAGCAGCAACAGACAAAGAGTTTAAATTGAATTTTCAACACTGTTAATGTGCACATGGATTTGTTTATTAAAGAGACAGGGAAGTAATTTGATTGGCTCTCAGCATCTTGGCTTTTTTTTCATGCTAAAGCATGTAAGAATACATGCACCGGTGGGCAGACGGGAAGAAGCCTCTCCACTCACCTCTTATCATCCCAGCGCCAGGGCTGGGATTGCGGGGTCTCGGGTTCCTGTGAGCGTCTGATGTCTGTGTATCCTGAAAGCATTTAGATCGAACAGGTATCAAATAGCTTCTCCATAAAAGTTACCTTTGTTTTAAAATGAAAGAAGAGGCTTCCTTTGCAAGCATGTCTGGGTTCTGCTATTTCAGCTGCCTCCTGGGATGCTGGGCTGTGCATCAGCTTGGCAGCTGCCACCCACCCCGACATGTGTGAGCACACACACACACACATGCACACACGTGCACACACACGCACATGCACACACAGGTTCTCCTATATTTGGAGGCCCAGCTGCCGTGGGTCAGTGCAGGACCCTGCAGAGCAGGCTGGTGGGTGAGGAGAGCTGGCTGGGTCCCGAGTGTTTGCTCGCTGCTTTCAGACTGTTTCTGGCTGTTGAATAACAGCTCCCCTAGCACTTGTTCTGGCAGAAGTTAGAAGAGGGTGACTGTTTCTCAGTGGCTCTAAGGCACCCCCAGGGAGAGGGCAGTGGCTCTGAGGTGACCCGAGGAGCAAGCGTGTGGGGAGGCCAGCAGATCCAGCTGCCTTGGGCAAGACCGGTTTGTTCCTCATGGTACCCCCAGAGGAGGGGGTACACCGTGAAGGGCCATGGGAGGAAGCGCCAGGTCTGTCAGGAGGCAGAGGGAACAAGGGGAGGTGTGGGCAAGAGCCTGTATTGTAGTTTTCACCAGAAGGAACTGGCAAGGCAGGGTAACAGGCTTAGGACAGGCTAGTTTGGATCTGGCCAGCAGGCTGAGGGAGGGCTGCTCTCTGGGGTCTGACCCTAGGGGGATGGCCCCATGTGTGAGATCCCATGCAGGAGAGGGTTGGTCCAGGGCTCTGAGGGGAGTCAGCTCCGCCCCTTGGAATGACCAACCAGGGTCTGGGGTGTCAGAGCACCTGAGTCCTAGGCTAGGGCTGAATTGGGAGGTGGCCCCTGGGCCACCAGTCCTAGGCCAGGATGAGCAAATGTGGCTTTTTATACTCATGTCCTTCTCAGCCAGTTTGCTAGCTCTGTAGGAAAGGCACACTGGATCGTCCTGTTTCTGTCTGTCACTACAACTCCTACCTCAGGTCAAGCCAGCCTCCTGTTTCCCCTGGGTAGCCTCCCCACTGGTCTTCCTGCCTCTGCTCTTGTCCCCTCTGGTTTATCTCCCCAGAGTTATTTTCCTACAGTATAAGCCAGATCATTTTATTCCCTTTAAAACCTACCAATGGCTCAGAATAAAACCCAAATTTCTCACCACACTTGACAAGGTGTGTAGATCCCGAACAGCCTTTTCTCTCCCATTTCCACACTCACTGTCTGTATCCTGGCCTCATGGAACTTCTTATTGCTCCTTGAATGCACCATCTCCTTCCTGCCCCAGGGCCTTTGCACTCATTGTTTGCTCTGCTTGTATAGCTCATCCCCAGATTTTCAGGATGCGCCCTTCACTTTATCCTGGCCCTCTGGTCAGATTCACTTTTAAGAGTCATCTTCTCTGACTGCTTTATCTACCCCAGTCTGTTGATGTTGATCATTTTCCCCAGCTTTATTTTTCTTGTTAGAGTTTATTATTCATCCCTTATTTGAAGCTGCTCACGAAAACAAAAGTTTCACACAGGCCGAAGCATTTATCGCTGGTCTCTGAATCTAAAAGTGAGCCGGGCACACACAGAGCACCCAGACCAGGGCTGAGTGAGGGACTGACTCCCTGAGGCTCTTTCCCAGTTCCCCAAGCAGCTTCTCTGCAGGATCCTCTCTTTCTGGAAAGCTGGGGCTCTGTTTGTCCAGGTGGGGCTGGAGAACCTGAGCTGTGTCCTGGAGTTGCCCCTAAGCTTTGGAAAGGCGCTGTGGCCCCTGCTGGTGGCCTCTGGGGGAAAGGCTCAGGCTGCCCCTCTGTGTGCCTCCCGGGACATGCTCCGTGGGGCATGTTCCAGGTGTTGGCTCCAGGCCTGGGTGGCATCACTGAGGAGGTGGCTCTGTCCACTCCATGTAGCTCCAGATGCGTCCCCAGTTTGCCAGTTTTCCAGACAGATGGATGACTGTCCCCCAAACCTTCCTCCAAAGTCTTTCTGGAAGGAAAGTTGTTTTTCTGGCTCCCACCTGCCCCAGCTGCCTGGACTCCTCGGCAGATGGCCCTGCTCCCACACCTGTCTCCTGGGCGCTTCTTCTGCTCCCACCGCAGGATGGAGCAGACATGGGTTGGGGGCAGGGTGTGGCTGGACCAGCCCTTCCTTTAGCTCTTCCCCCTGCACCTTCCTCCTCCCAGCTCCCTCCTCCTCTTTCCCTCTCTCCTCCCTCCCCCATCTCCATCCTCCCATCTCTACTTTCCCTCTCCCTTCCTCCCTCCTCCCACCCACCCACACTTCCTGAGCCCCAGGTCCTTTCCAGGCCCCAAAGGTAGTGGTAACAACCTCCCCACCTCCCCAGCTGTGAGGCTGCAGAGTGAAAGACAGGAATGAAGACAACACAGACAACATGTTGACCAGGAGGAAGGGTTTTGCATTGAACTCAAGACCCATTTTGGAGGCCCTGGATGTACCTGGTGCATCTCTGCCTTCCCCAGACTCACCAGCCACCTTCCTCTCAGCACTCCTCGGCCCCAGTCTGGGAGGCTGGGCTCCTGCCCAGAAAAGATTTCTCTGGCTCTGCTCAGAATTTCCACGTGTCTCTTGGGGAACTCAAGGGGGGTAGTGTGCCCCTGTCTCCTAGTGGGGCCCACGTGGCCTCTCTTTTCCAATAAGTAGACGCTCCAGCACAGACAGGGCTGCCTGGTAGAAGGCCGGGGCTCTGGGAGCTTCACAGGGCTGGGCTGCAGTGCAGGCCTACTCTGTGCAAAGGGGAGGGGCTGGCGGTCTGGGCTACTTCTTCCTTTCTTTTGTCTGTGTCTCTTTGTCTTCCTATCCTGCCCACTCCCCTTTCAGGCCCTGCTTTCAAAGCTCCTCCACCTGCTTCTCCTCTCCCTTCCTCATATTGTAGGAGATCCCTCTTCTCCCCCGCCTTTCCTGATACCCTGCTCTCCTGCCTTCTCACTCCCCCTTCTCAAAGTTAAAGCCACCCCTGCCTCTCTCATGTCAGGGTCTCTGACCTCTGCCTCTTCCTCTCCTCCCCTTGACCTGCCCTTTTGTTGGCTCCCTGTCTCAGCAGACACTTCACACAGTAGGTAGTTTTGTATTTTTTGGGTTCTCCCAGCAGTCCTGTCCCCCAAGTCTGTGACAGGGCTTGGTCTCTTAGGTGCTCTCAGGTGCTGAGGATAGCTGCTTGTGAGCCTTACCTGTGCCTTTAAAAAAAAAAAAGATTTATTTATTAAGCAAGAACTGGGGTACAGGCCAGAGGTGTGGGGGTGAGAGGATTCACCAGAGACAGAGTGGGGAACAGAACAGGCAGACTGACTGAAAATAGACTGCTGAGGGGAGCAGCGGGAGAGACAGGCGATGCTGCTGTGCCATGTGGGTAGCTTACCTGTGTCTTAAAGGGGAGAGAGAGGTTCTCAGTTTATAGCAGGTGGATGGATTGCAGGTGTTGAAACTCAGATCTGGGGGTGAATTTTTTGGTGGGCAACTGCCCCCACTCCTGATCCTGCCTTGGTTTCTGCTGCCTTTGTAAATCCTGCCTTGGATCTGGTGGCACCTGTCGCAAACTGGGTTCGTGGGCCCTGTCTCCTAGGGGGCCCTCCTGTCACCTTGGCAGGGGAACCTGTGGAGACAGGGTGAAGGGAAGCCTCGAGACTGGTTCTGGTTAACCTGCTGCATTATCTCAAATGCAAGTTGCTGACTTGCACCAAAATAGTTGTTGTTATTGTTTTTTTGTTTTTTTTTTTCCATTGAGGGAGATGGAATGAATGTGCTGGTGTTTCCTTCCATCCCACCCAGAATCCAGAGCCTTAGGCCCCTTTGCAGACCTGCAGTGCCTGGAGTGACCTCAGAGGCTAGGAGCACCTCTCTTGGCTGGCACTACCTTGATTTCAATTACAATTCGAGGGCGACCTCTTAGGTGGCTCCTCTGCTCTTCCAGGGGGAAGCTTGCTGGACTGAGCTTGCCTGGAGGGGCCAGCTGCCTCTGGATACTGCCCCCATCCCCATTCACTCCAGAGAGCACTTAGGAAAGCATAGCCCCCATCTGGGGCCTGAGGTGGTTCAGTCAGGAAGCAGAGAGAGGAGGGAGTGCCTGCCCATCACACCCCAAGGTGTTCTGATCAATGGCCTGGCTGGGAAAGTGGCTGGGTCTCCCCCTGGAAGTCTCCCAACAAGGTATTCACCCTGTCATTGGAGTTGATGGGGCTTCTGAGTGACCCTCCCCAGGGGATTAATCCAAAAAGTTTCCAAGGCATGAGCCTGGTAAAATCTGAGTCTGTCCCCCACTCCCTGAAACCCCCACCCCAGACAGGAGTTTTGTGTGCAAAGCAGATCCTTGCCTGGCCAGCGGACTCCGGGCCTGTTCTGCAGAGTGCCGGGACAGGACTCAGGAAAGCACAGCAGAGAGCGTTTGCTTTCTCCTCTTTAGATTTTAATCTTGTATGATACAGAAAAACACACAATACAAAAGATCATTTCAGGAGAGAGAGGGAGAGAGAAGAGACCAACTTGTGATTTCTTTCCTTGTTGCAGATGGTGGCGATGCAAACTTTAACTTTCTATCTCAAGCAGGCAGGTAGGATGTGTTTACACATAGCACTGTCCCCGTTGCACTTTGAGGAAACACTTTAGCTGACAGTCAGCAAACACGTCTTTGGTTGCCAGAAATCCATCTTGAAGCTGGGTGGAGTGCTGCAAGTCCGTGATTCCACGTCCGCGGGCATCTTGCTTTCCTTCTCAGCTCTTATCTTATCTGAGCGTGCCAGAGTAGGTGAGATATTCTAGAACAGAATAAGAAGTAAAGCACCTAAGTGGCTGCTGCTTTCCTGGTCTCAAAGCGGAGGCAGGACGTTGATGCCACAGTGCCTGAGCAGGGGCAGCTGCAGATTCCTGCAGATTCCAGGTCCTGATCCTCTGATACTGTCCTGGGCGTGAACGTCAGTGCCCTTGAGATTTGGGTGGAATTATGGTCTAGTGTTGCAGCTCCTGAAATCAGGGAGAAAAAAGAACCCACTTTTAGAATTGGAGAGAGAGAGAGAGAGAGAGAGAGAGAAAGAGAGAGGAGAGCATTTATTTGCTGTTACTTCTTTTTCTGTCCCATCTAAATGATGGTTATAAGCTCCACCCCCTTCTTTTTTGCAGGTGGCAATTCCCCATTAAAAGAAGCTGAGCAAATTTGGTTTATTGCAGCAAAGGTCATATAGTTACCATTTTTTAAATTGCTCAATGAATTGGGGCACTGGGGCTATTAAATGTTTTTAGATTCTCAACTAACCCAGCAAATTGTTGCCTTGGATGAAAGCGATGTATCTGTTTTGTCTTGTTGAAGCCCCTGCACACAGCACTGAGAGTTTCTAACAGGTCTTATTATTGCAGTTCCTGCCCACCTTGGCTTTAAGAAGACCCTTCAGCTGGGAGGGAGCTCCGTGGCTCTAACACTCGCCCGGTAAGGAGCCTCGTTTTGTAGTTCTGTGAAATGGTGTCTGTCTGTGAGTCTTGGTGGGGGGTGTTTGGGGGATGGCGGGCAGGCTGCCCTCTTGAGTGGCAGACCCTGTGCTGGGTAAGGGCTCCCCCAGTTCCTGTCCTCTGTGGACTGAGGTGGGCTGCTGAGAAGCTTCCAGGTTCAGGCTTCTGGGTGGGATGAATATGTGTTGTCCAGATGTGACCAGATGTCTCGGGACAGGGTGATGTCTCAGGACAGGGTGACATCTCAAGACAGGAGCCTGCCAGGTGGGCTTCTTCCTCTCTTGTGGCCTATCCTGAAGAGTCACTGTCTCCAGCCAGCAGCCTGGAAGCAGAGCTGTGAGCGGGTGGGGCTGCTGCCCGATGCCAGGTGGCCCTGTGCAAGCCATGCCAGTCATCCGCCTGCCTCTCCCGGTGGTGCTGGGCCTGGCCGTTCCCAGAGCAACTCTATGTTGGTCACTCAGTCAGGCTCAAGTTCATGGATTCATTAATGGACCGTGAGAGCTGATAAAAACTTAAAATAAAATATGAAAGAAAGGGCAAAGCTTGTATTTGTACCTGCGCTCACCTTATCTGTAAAGTCACCCTTGGATCTAATTAGCCAAAGCCACCTTTTCCTGACCATGGGCCTCAGAGGTCGCTGTGTAAACCAGGGAAATTGATAGTGGAATTATGCACTCAGAAATTAATTTTATATTTTACTGAATATACATTTTTTTTATTGTGACTTTATCTTGTTGGAAAAGTGCTTACTTCTGATTTTGTGGATATTACTGACCGTGGATTACTTTTATTTTGGTTTTTACACAACAGTTATATTAGAAATTTGCTGTTTTATTCTTACCTTCTTAGTAAAAATCCTTTTATCACACAATGGGTAATTTATATCCATTACCAGGCCTTTCAATCCTTTTCAGTGGGGCTGTCAGTGCCGTTGGCACAGTAATGATTAATGTGATCTAATAATAGTGTGCCATTATATTACCTTAGTAAAACATGTACCAACATCCTATTCGGATCTACCAAATTCATAGCTTCCTATAATATTTTTGTTGAAAGACAGGATTACTATTTTTCAAAGCTGATTTTTTCCCCTTTAACATATTTAATGAAATTCACAATTCCTTGCCTTAGTAATCCGAGCATGTGATTGGGCTCGGTGGATGAATTTGACATCTGCAGGCACTGTTGTGATTTGTCAGGCAAGAGGTTGGCCGGTCCCAGGGATCTGCCAGGGAGATTATTTTGTTTTTATTGGGCCTGAGTTGTTTTGCCTTGAAGAGAAAAAAATTGTTAGGTTTCCAGCCTTTTCTGACACGTAATAAGGAAGTGTGTTTTAGATCAAAAGGCAAAAGAGTAAGTAATTTCGCTCAAAGGCCCTTTTATTCCCTCCTCTGTTTTATCTTCTCCTCTCTCACCTGCATGGGTCAGCCTGCTGGTGAGCGGGAGGGGCAGCAGAGCCCGTGGAAGCAGCTTCAGCCTCCTTTCCCTGCAAGGCCCTATCTGGACTCCACTTCTCCTCCCGCAATGCAATGCCGCGACCTCCCCAGGCTGAGGCAGGACTTCTTAGCCAGGGCAGTAGTGATGGGCTGAGCCCGGCCATCTCGGCCATGTGTCCTGGGCACAGTAAGATGCGTAGCTTGGCCTCTTCCCACCAGATGCCAGTAGTACCCCCCACTCCCTTATGACAACCAACAATGTCTCCAGAAATTACCAAATGTCCCCTGGGGGGCACAGTCGTCCCTATTTTAGAACCATCAGTCTAATATAATAGGAACATAAGCAGATGTTTTTGGGTGTGGGGAATTCCAGAGTTCTGTGGGGCTTCCTGGGACATCTCTGGCGTTGGGAGGGACGCGTGCATGGTGGCTTCTTGCTGTGTCCTTCCCTGGCTGAATGCAGCCCTTCACTTTCCCTCCAGACTCTGTCACAGAGCCTGGCCCGAGCGAGAGCCTGAATCTTAGCTTCTTCCACTTAAATCCCATTATAATCATGCCCATGATTGATAACATTCCACCTTTCAAAGGGTTGAAAATCTGTGTCAACCAAGGATGACATTATTGTCGTGCCAGCGAGATGTATTCAAACAATTACACACTCAAATCGAAGTGGGAAGGTTTGTCCTTCTATCTCAGTGCCTTTGTGATGTGGCTTTAGCCAGCACCTCGGCTGGCCCCACGGTCCCTGAGACCTTCAGCGGGGAAAGCACATGGGGAGAAACAGGTTTCTCCCTTGATAGCACTCAGCTCTGAAAGCAGCTTGAATATCTGGGCTTCTAAGGATGGTGGGGGAGGAAGGAGAGTGGTTGGGCATGGCCATGGCCGGGAGGGAGGGAGGAAAGGAAAGAGAAAGAGAAGAGAGAGATGAAATGGGGGGAGAGAGAGAGGGAGGGAGAGAGAGAAAAAAGAGATCCTTGTTTTTGATTCAGAACAAAAATTACTGCTGCAACATTGGCTGGAAATATGCAATCAGCTGAAATCAGGAAAAGTATTTTGAATACAAAATTTATATTGAAATACTTGAATCTTGATACGTGTGCACCCAGATACATGTATATGTTTAAATCAAGGATAGAGACGATGAGAAATAAAGCTTTTGTCATAAAAATATTGCCTGTAGTATTTGCCCTCAAATGATTCTGCCACATTGGAATACATTTTTGTACTGTTAGCATTTCCATAGAAGACATCCTTGTTTGCTTTTACAACAAATCCTGATGGTAACAAATGAGGAAATGTCTCTAACCTAACTTTAGGGTAGGATTTTAAATATGTTTCAAATGTTAGGATTTCAAATGTTGGGTGCAGGAACAATTTTGGTGGCCCATTCTTTTACTGGTTTTGAATCTCTCCCCCTACTAAAATAAAGACCTGGGAGTTCCTGGAATGCAGCTGATGCATAGTAGGCCCTCAGCTGGTGATTGGAAGAGTGGATGGGTGGGTGGGTGAGACTGTTGTAAGCCTTAGCAGAGCTTTATAATAGTAGGCCCAGAAGTCCAAATGAAATTCCATTTTTTACTATCTTTTCACCCCTTGTCCCTCCAAATATATATACATATATTATATCAAAATGACCAATTATAGAAAAATAGTATTTCTTCTTTTCCATCTATTTTTTAAAATAAAAAAAATATGTCTAGGACACTGCCAGGTATTCTTTGTAAGTTGGAACCACAGGGGTGCCTTGTAAAAATTTCTTTAAAAATCCACACAGGCACATACACAGGTGAGCAGGACTGTAGACAGGGAAGTGGGGTATGAGAAGGTGACCTCCTTCAGAATGGGACACGGACAAGGCGTTTATGAGGCTCAGCAGACTTCCTGGCCAGAGGGCTGGTTGTCTGTCTCCTGGACAAAACTCTGCAGAGTGTTCCATGTTCTTATCTGTTCTCTGCAGACATGCATGCCCCATCTCTGTGGCTCTGGGGGCTGGGCAGTCATGGGGGTCGGCCCTCCTGAGCAGGTGGCAGTGGGATTCCCACATCCAGGCATGGGGGGGGTACCTGCCTATTGGGACACTTATTCCTAGTGATAAGGATAATGCCACCTGATCCTTGACTTTTAAATGGTTGCATAATGGAGCTCACAGCAATGCCAGAAAGAAAATAATACAGAAGAGAAATAAATGACCCCTAAGCCTGGGAACACAGCAAAGTTGTGGACTCTGGAATTTTCTGGGCTGATACCCTGACTCCATGACTCTTTGACCATGTGCCAAGGGACTCAGCCTCACTGGGTCTCAGTTCTTCCGTGTGTAAGTTGGGAATGGTGATGACAGCGCAGCCGGCCGCTCAAGCACTGTACCCGAAGAGCTTCAAATGTTTGGCTCAAAGTGGGCATTTGATAAGTGTGTTGCTATGATTATTGGATGTTCTCTGTCTAGTCGTCTTTTCCCCTTTATTCAAGATTGATGAAAGCATAGGCCGTTTTCCAATAAATTAGCCTTTCCCCTCCTCAGACTCATACTGGAGCTTGGAACCCCAAGACATGGCCAGGCCTGTGGTCTCCCCAGCAGCCCTGGGGACCTCAGTTAGCAAGTTCAGAGGCTGTCAGAAGGGTGGTGAGTGTCCTAAGTCAGCTTCCCATCCCGCTTCCTTTGTGAAGGAGTACTGTTGACACACCACTGGGGCTTGGGGATTTGTCGGTGTTTGGGGAGCGCATTCCTGGGCCAGATGCCATGTGGTCACCACGGTGGGTGGAACAGCAGGCTCTGAGGAGGGAGGGGTCCCCTGGCTTTTCTCTTCTACCCCTTGCAAGCGAGACTGCTCCACGTCATGGCCCAGTTGGATATTTTTAGCATCGACTGAAATTTAATGTTTTGCTTTTGGTTTATTATGTATGCAAGTATCTTGCTGATAAATTACATGTGTAATTGTACCATCGTAACCACTGCTAGTCAGCGACAACATATAATTAAACTCACCCTTGTAGTCATTGAACTTTTCCGTCCCTGACAAGATCATTGACCACTCCAAAGAGGGTGTGCCTCGTGGATGAGCCCGCAAGTGCCTGTGGCCTGGCTGCTCTCCCAGGTCCAAGGGTGCCCCAGTGGACCCCTGGGTGTGGCCACATGTGTGCACGGTGGACTTCTTAGCCAGAGCCTGCAGGTGGAAGGGTTGAGTTCTAGGACCCAGGCTGCCTTGCTCTGTTTTTGTGTCTATGCCCAGATGATTACTGACCCCAGGGTGAGTTGTGGACTAGATCTGAGAACTCTCTTCATTTGCTCCTGAGCCTCTTTTCACATATAACTCGGATGCCCTTCTAGTTGTCTCCCTTTTTGGGGAATGAGTATGCACAGCTCTTATGCTTGTGACAGGGATTGCTAAACTGTGGCTGTGGTCACATCTGGCACACTGCCTGCTTTTCTTTTTTAAACATTTATAAAAACTTTAAAAAATTCGGAAATACACAAAACATCAAATTTGCTCTGGTGACCATTTGTAAGCGGGCAGTTCAGCTGCATGCAGCACATTTATGCAGTTGTTCAGCTCTCACCACTGTCCACCTCCAGAACATCTTCACCATCCCAATTAAACATCATCCCCATTCAACAACCACACTCCATTTCCTCTCCCCCTGCTTCTGTCTCTGCATTGACTACTTTGGGTATCTGGTTTAAGTGGAATCCCTCAGGGTGTGGCCTTATTTCGACAAACATAATGTCCTTAAGGTTCATCCAGGCTGTAGCATGAGACAGGATTTCCTTCCTATTTAAGGCTGAATAGTATTCCCCACCTTCCCCCTCTCGCTCTGCATCTATATCACATTCTGTTGTCCATTCTTCCATCAATGGACACTTGAGTTCCTTCCACCTCTTGGCTATTGTGAAGAATGCTGCAGACATATGCACATGCAAATATTTCTTCAAGTCCCTGCTTTTAGTTCTTGTGGATGTATACCCCAAAGTGGAATAGCTGGATCAGATGATAATTCTATTTTCAATTTTTTGAGGAACAGCCATGCTATTTTCTGTACTGGCTGCCCCATTTACAGTCCCGCCAGGGATTTCTATCTCCCCGCATCCTCACCAACACTTGTTTTCTGCCTTTTTGATAGTAGCCATCCTAGCGGGAGTGAGGTGGTGTCTGCTGTGGTCTGCCTGGTTTGTAGAGCCTGCAGGCTAAGGATGCTATTTACATTTTTAAATGTAAATCTAGAATGGGATTGATTGAAAATGATTGGAAGAAAAATAATGTTTTGTGACACGTGACAAATACGAAATTGAAATTTCAGTGCTTGTAAATAAAATTTTCTTGGCATGCGGCCCCTACCATGCATTTTTTTGAAGATTTTTTTTTTTTATTTTTAAAAGAATTGGGGTAAAGGCCAGAGGTGTGGGAGGGTGAGAGGACTCACCAGAGACAGAGTAAGGAGCAGAACAGGCAGACAGACAAAAGACACTGCTGAGGGGAGCAGCAGGTAAGACAAGAGAGGTCTGCTGCGCCATGTGGGTATCTTGGGTGAGATAGGAGAGGTCTGCCGTGCCATGTGGGTATCTCCCTGGCCGGCTGGGAATCAAATCGGTGCTGCAGAGGCTGCAGACAGCTTCATAGCACTGCACTTAGCCCACTGCACCACCAGGGAGGCCTCCCCTCCCATGCATTTATGCGTCATCTCTGGCTGCTCTCACGCTGATGTGGCAGAGGTGGGTAGTCAGGGCCCAGGCCATGTAGCCTGGAAAACCTGAGATAGCTCCCCCTGCCCTCTGCACAAAGCACTGGCCACACCTGCTTAGGGTCAGAACATGCTCCCTTTAGTCTTCCTAATCCCCTCAGCAACCCACTGCAGACGAGGAAACTGAGGCTCATCATGGAGCGAGTCATGATGAGTCACATCTGCATGCAGCTAGAGCAGCTCCTGCAACTCCATGTCCTGCCCCCCGACCATGGCTTCAAACAGCATCACTTGAAGATCGTTCCTTGTGGGGAGCACTTTTGGGGTGACAACAGCCCTAAGTGGATGCGCTTGGGCTTGCTGAGAGTAGGCTGGCTCAGGATGCCTGCGGTCTACACGCATGGAGCTTCCTCAGGATTAGAAGGAAAGCTCAGTCAATCAATAACTTCTTGCCTTAAAAAAGTGTGTTACTTCCCTAACCCAGAGAAAAGAAATCTGGGGGATATAGGAGGATGTGTTGCTGCATGCTTCTCCTGTCGTTCTTGTGATCACATATCATTTGGCCCAAACACTAGCCTCGCTATCTCTGCCCGGCCCACCTCTTTTCTCCCCACCTGGAGTTGTGCCCTCCCAGTGCCCGGGACCATCTCGGATGACCCCTTTGCCTCTGGGCTCAGATGGTCAGTTGTTGCTAAGGGGGGTCAGGCAGTTGTCCCTCCGTTCTCGTCACCCTCCCCACCCACCAGGATGTGTGGATGTGGTACCAGGAATTCTCTGATATTTCTCCATCCAGAGGACAAAGCATGGATAGTCATTTGTTCTTTCTTCAACAGAGAGAAATGTTTGAGTTGGTTTTTCATATTTGTGTGCAATATGGAAATCACCTCTCAATCCAAATATTATGGGGAGATGGGGGGCTCCAGGGTGCCTCAAGCAAAGAGCTGTGGGTCTCCTTTTACAGGGTCTGGGAATGCATGACCCTACCCCAGTAACTTCTGTATTTCAGCCTGGCATAGGGCAACAAGAAACGCAGCAGTGTGAGCATTTGGCTGTTTTATGGCCAGTGGAGTGGGCCTCCTACCTTTACAGCTTCTAGTTCAGTTCATTTTGCACAAAGCAAAGTTTGATCTTCTGAATTGTTGGATGATAGTGTGATCGGTGTGTTAGCACATTGCAAGAAGGGCAGCGATGACTTTGGATGTTGAGTTTCATCCTTGAAGATATACAGCGATGCCTCCAGCAAGGGGCCCGCACCTGTCCAGGGAAGGGCTGGTCTGCTCATCACGCTGTCCCTGAGAATGAGTGGGAAAAAAGGGTGCTAACAAACGTGTGCCCCTGGCTTTTTGAAATGGGGTTACTTGTGGCTTTTTTTTTTCTCTTTAAGGATTAAGTTTGGGTTTTGACCTGATTTTGGTCTCTGCCCGCCCAGACCCAGTACGTGATAATCCTTAGACCCACAGACTCATCCCACTCAGGAAGTTCTGCCTTTTCTGGCTCCACCTGCCTCTTTCTTTCAGCTAGGTTCTGCTAAGCCTTTATTGCAGTCCCCCTGCTAAGTGCTAGTGGGTGGGAGGTGGCCCCCCACACTGAGGACCTAGCAGGCTGAAGAGGTGGCGCTGCATGTGTGAACGGCTGGGGTGCACTGCGGGGTGCATAGTTAGCTCTTCCCTACCCTAAAGTCCTTCCTATTTCCTTCGTAAAATACTGCAAGAAGGTAATCAAGTTTTCTGTGTGGTCACAGGTGGGGAATGTTTCATGGCTAAAAACAGTGAATCGCACAAAATGACACTCTCACGAGAGAGCTGCATTCAACAGTGGAGTATGCTCCTTAAATGCCTGGGACTTGAGGTGACACCGGCAGGCGCAGCATCACTGTGGCTTGTGCGGAGGGGGCATGGGGATGGTGAGCCAGGAGTTTCCAACTCCCGAAGGGAGGACACAGCCTTGGGCCCCAACCCGAGTCAAATCTGGAGTGGGGTCCAAAATTGAGAATTTCTAAAAAGTT
This sequence comes from Talpa europaea, assembly GCF_964194135.1. Lineage (NCBI taxonomy): Eukaryota > Metazoa > Chordata > Mammalia > Eulipotyphla > Talpidae > Talpa > Talpa europaea. The sequence goes on from NC_140084.1 coordinate 25,533,085, forward strand.
CGAGGCAGTGCTGGCACTGCAGGCCTGCAGGTTGAGACCCACTGGGCTATGTCTCTGGCTTAGCAGTGGGTCAGTGTAGAGACTACCAGAGAGTGGGTGCCAAGGCCTAGGACCCCATGAGCCCCATGTCCAGCGTGGCCCCCCAGCACCTGTGGTCTCCAGTGAGCTTCTCTGATGAATTACATTTGAAAAAGATTTGTGTGTAGGAAAAAATGTTTGCATACCTCTGAAGTAAAGACAAAACTTTCAATCTTGGGGATGGCGAAGATTTATTCTCTAGTGTTTCCTCGGTCATCTTGGTTGCCAGATGTGGCATTTTTGCTCGTCAGCCTGCCCTGTGTCTCAGTGTGGAAATGCTCACCCCTCCTGGGGGCCTCCGTGGGGCCCTGCCTGGCGCTGGGCATCTGGGCTCATGGTGAAATCACATGTGGGCAGCTGTTGGTGCCTAGTGACTGTTCACCAAGTGCCAGGCACTGTCCTCATTTTCTATGCATGATCTCATTGAATTCTTGTAACGACCTCCTGGAATAAGTGCTGCCATTATCCCATTTTGTGTGTATCCCAAGTGTTTGATGCTGCCTCCCAAATTAAGACCGTGTAGATGAAAGTGGCAGTTGGTTAGGCTGAAAAGACTGAGCACTGCTGTTGGTGAGGGCAGTGGAGAATGGTGGTCAAGACTTGACTTTGATGGTGTTTGGGGAGAGCCGAGCAGCGCCCATTGGCCGGCAGGTGCAGGTGCAGGCCTGGAGTGGGTGACAGAGCTCAGGGCCCCTGGCTGCCTGGAGCTGAGGTCACCGTGAGTGTCCTTCTTGGACTCAGTTTCAGTTATCCCAGGCCTCCTGGGGAACCTGGGCATTGAGTTTCTTCTTGGGTAAGACCCTGTTCCTTAGCCCTTCACTTACGGAGGTGACTGGGAGAGATTGGGTTAGCTGGGCACTGGGGCGGGCTGAGCTTCTCCGGGTCCTGCTTCTGTGCTGCCACTTCTCACTGCAGAGTGCTGGCTCGGTCAGCCCTCAGCTTGCTCTGCCTTTACCCCCAGGGATCAGGGATGTGTCCAACACAGCAGATGCTTGCTAAGACATCGTTTTCAACTTGTTCTTCTCCCTGTTCCGCTAGTGCTTGGGTCAGAGGTTGTGGGGAGGGAGGCACTCGGGGACGTGTGATCTTCTGGGTGGCATCTGGGCTCTTGGGGGGCAGGGCGTTGCAGCAGCCTTGCTTGAGCCACCTGCTGCCATGCTTGCCCTGGCACTGGGCTGCCTTGACCTGACTCAGGCCTAGTTGCTCATAGCTTGCTTGGCAGCAGACAGGAGGAGACCTGAGAACAAAACTCACTGAACAAAAGCTTGCTGACAAGGGCAGCAACCCAACATCAGCACGAGGCCCATTCAGGAGACCTTCCCAGTGACCAGGGAAGGTCTCCCTGCTCCCCTCACCCTGGGTTTCCAAAATCTTGAAGCTCCCTGTAAGGCCTAGCATCTTCCTTTCAGTTTGCCGGTGTTCCTTCCTCAGTTTACACTCAACGGGGCTAATAAAAGTCTGGTTTGGAAACTCGACTGTGATGTGATTAGGCACCTTAATATGAAAGTCTTTCTCGATACAATTAGTATGCTGGCAAAGACATGTGTGGGAAAGTTTACATCCTTCTTAACAGAGTTTCTATGTAAATGCTTTTCTTAATATAACTTAATATAACCCCAAGTCGCTTCTGTTTTTCAGCCTTTGAGAGTTTTATGGCTGAACTTTAAAGCGATCATTCAATTCCGAGGGCTGATAGGTCCTGGAAGGGGTGGCATCTTGTGAGAGAGGAGACAGCCGTTCCCCCAGAGGAGCTGTGGGCGCTAGCTAGAGGGGCCAGGGCCCTCCATCACCTCTGTAGGGTGGCACAGGGGTGTAGCTGAAGGATCAGGCCTATAGACAGTCTATGGAGTTTGTAAAGTGGGTAACAGCTTAGGTAAAGGCCAACTGTATACACTACTGAAACTCCTCCATGGCCCTTTTCTCTCTGGCTAATGCACAGCCATCTATGAGTCTGTGCTTCGTTGTAATCCCTGCACCCAGCCTGGGGGCCTCCAGGCAGACAGCCTTGCAGAGAGCATCCTTTAGAAGGTGTTTTCCACATGGACCTCATGTCCAGGGAGCCCACCAGGTCCTCCCTAACATGCCTTTCCCTTTAGAGTAGTGGGCTGATTCTGGACACCCATTAGAAATCAAAGCTGTAGCACCGCATTTTCTGGGTCAAACCTAGCCCCTAGGGTGCCTGTGGACCAGAGGACGTGTGTCCTCCTGTGAGTCATGCCCCATCATTAGCTGTGCAGGGGCCTGAGCTCTTCCTTTACCTTGCCTCAGTGCACAGGACTGACCTGGCCCAGAATGTGGCACTGGAGCTTCATGTAGTCCAGGGTTTCATGGGGAGGTCTTCTGTCCAGCAGGCGGGACACCAGTCTTCAGACACATATTCCCTGATGGCCACCGAATGAGAATTCAATGCTTTGGTGTGAGCACCTGGATATTCAACAATAGAAGAAGGGTTTGCTGACTGTTATCCTATCTTATTCCAAGGAAACTCTTGGAATCTGGGAGACGTGGGGCCAAGGACCCTATTCTGGTAGTGGTTTAGTTATGGCCGTGAGAGCATGCTTCAGGACAGATTCCCAGGCCAGGCCTGAGGCTTGCTGGTTCGGTAAGGGGCTGGGGACATGCCTTTTCTCATACCAGCTCCTTTGACAGCACAGGTGGCCTGGGGTCATGCTCACACTGAGCCTGAATTTCAGTGGGCAGACAATGCTCAGTCTGGACCTCGGAAGACCAGATTCTGGTAGCTTCTTTCTTACTGCTCAGCTGAGAGACATTGGGCCAAACATTTTGAGTTCCTCGACCTCAATTTTCTTACCAATAAAAAGAGAAATTAGGCCTCTATGATTCTTAAGAGTCCCTCCAAGTCTGAAGTTTTTTTTTTTTTTTAAAGATTTATTTATTTATTTATACAAGCACTGGGTACAGTCAGAAGCAAGGGAGGGTGAGAGAATTCACCAGAGCCAGAGCAGGGAGCAGAGCAGGCAGAAGGACCGAAGTACACTGCTGAGGGGAGCAGCGGGCGGCAGGAGAGGTCTGCGTGCCATGTGGGACCCTCCTCTGGTGGCTGGGGAGCAGCTGGGAATTGAACCGGCGCTGCAGAGGCTGCGGGCAGCTTCACAACCCAGCGCTCAACCGCTGCGCCACCGGGGAGGCCCGAATTCTGAAGTTTTAATGCATTAAAAACAATCTGCATTTTAGGCCTGGCAAGTTACATTTCCCCTGAAGGGGGCCTGGAAAAGAAAGAATCTGCAGTGTGAGTGTGTGCTTCGTGGTGTGGGGCCAAGGTTATAAAGGTAGCCTCCGTGAGAGAATCATTTATATTTATTGAAATGGCTGATTTTAATCGCCCTGGATGCTCCCTTGATAAAAAATTATAATCCTCTGTAAATTATGAATACCTTGATATTCACAAATTCTATCACTTTTGTGATTGGCAACATTAAATGGCAACAGCTCATTTAAATAAGCAACATCTGGACATTATTATTTTTAGGGATTTTTCATCTGTTGATTTAGAAATCTGGGCCTTTATGAATCTTGCATGAATATTCTTTTATATTCACATCTACCATCAAGACACAAAGAAATAGCCAAAAAATATCGTCCAGTGCTTCTTTGATGCAATGCATGTGTTTTTTAAACAACAAATCCATTGTGAATGAGAGAGGATATAAAATAGGCTGCCTGTGAGTGTAGGTGGAAGGGGCAGCTTGATCTTCTAAGAGCAAGAATAGCCTGAAATTCAAAGCCACAGTAGGAAGAAGGTTTTGATTTTTTATATAATAATATAATGTTTTAAAATAACAATATAATTTTGGACTGATGATATCAGAATATGGTATTCACTATTTCTCAGAATAATCCAATTTAGAACAATGTATTCTGAGCAGGTTTGGTAAAAATAGAAGATCTATCACTCCATGGTATAAGATAATGCATTAATTTTTATGAGTGAGTTATGAAGATGTACAACTCGGTTAAGAGTTAGGATAAACATAATATTCCTTAATTAATCCATTATGCCACGGTACACATGTGCCATTTTTATTACCTTAAAAATGAAAAATGTCAAAAAAGGAAATTGCTGCTTTTTTATATGAAAAAAGCCTTTTTTGAAAAATCATAAAATGTCTAATCTAATTCACCATATAACACTAATGAGCTTAACAAGCCCCCTCAATGCACAGTTTAGGATAAAAGGTCATCAGTTTCTGGCAGTCAAATTCCAGTTCTTCTTTAGATGAGGTAAAACCTTTCAGCACCAAATATCGGAAATGGCATTTGTGATTAGAGGTGTTATTAATAGCTATTTGTTATTAACGTGGTGGGGATTTAGAAGTTCCTATTACACCTGCCTGCCTTTTCTACGACTTAAGGCTGCAGCTGTCAAGGTCTGCCAGAGTTCAGGCATTTGCCCCTCGTTTTTTTAACTTGTTGCCCATCTAGGGTCTGAGTGGTATTGAACAGAGGACCCCCCCCAACCCCCACAACTTTCCATTTGACACCACGCTTAAATGTCCTCCATCTCGCTGAGTCCCCGACAGGTATTTTCTGGTGTCTCCCTGCTCTGGGGCCAGTGCTCTGTCCCCTCTATGCCTGTGTCATCCGTCAGCGATTTCTTTTGTCTTATCACAAAGTGGGTTGTTTGGAGGCACCTTTGGCCGCAGTGGCTGCTGTCGGCCTTGTTATGGAAAAGAATTGCTGGGTGGATTGAGGGAATGGCCAACAGTGGACTGGAATCATGAAGCTGAAAGTAATATTGCCGACTGGAGGTCATTTTTCCCAACTGAGGGGCAATAGTTTGCCACTATAAACTGCACATTGCAGTCAGTATATGTTTTATTAAACCATTTAAGGAACATGGGAGCCATTTCATTTAAACTTCCTGCTTGATGTAGCTCTGGGCCGATCCCAGAGCAGCTCACAGAAGAGGCCTGAAGTAATTTGCAGGAGAAATACCCTGAGTGCCCAGCAGGATGCTCCACAAACAGGGAGCCTGGCCTGGGCCATGCCTAGTGCTTGTAGAACCCCTCAACACTTGACTGCCCAAGTGTGTGTGTGTGTGTGTGTGTGCATGCATGCATGTGCATGCAGTATGTACATGCAGTGTGGGTGCATGCAGGGTGTACGTGTGTGTGCTTGTGTGTGTGCGTGTGTGTGTGTGTGTAGTTTCTACTCCCAGTTTTACCACTAACTAGCTCGTGACCTTGGTCAAATCTCCAGAACTGTTTCGGCTGCTGCAACATGAGGGTTTTGGATTCAGTGTCAGAGGCAGGCTTCCTTCCAGCTCAGTGGTTCCCTGAAATGCTGGATTGGCAGGGAGTCCCCTGTGGAAATGTGGTTCTGGGGCTCCCCATTGGACTCCCAGGCATCATAATGGAGAGTCTGCCCTTATCCTTGCCTGTCTAAGAAGGCATCCCAGCTATGATGTTTCCAGAGGCTTGGGTCCTGGTACTGACTGGCCTGGTGGCAATGTCTGAGTTCTCAGCAAAGAGCAGGGAAGGCGACCATATCCCCTGAGTTCTCAGGTTAAATAAGGAGATATCCATGTCTGAGAAGTTAGGAGGTGAGGAGAAGGCATCAAAGCCCTTGTTCCAGGACTGCTCTGACTCCGGCTTGCTAAACAGCTCTCTGAGACTTTGAGAGACTCAGCCTTCCTGTCTGTGAAATGGGGTGATGCTGGTGTTGCTGCTATAAGGCTTCACCCCCAACCTGAGAAGGTCCAGCGACTGGGCCTTGGGAGCTGTAAGGTCTTATAGGTGGGATGACTTTGTCATTATTGATAACTCTGTGATTACAATGGAGATCTAAAGTCTCCCCTGAATAGCACAGCTGTGGATTCTACACTCGCCATTTGTGCCTTAAAGAAAGGGACACAGGAGGTGAGGTGCCCTTCATCTGCAGAAGTAATTAACAGAGGGGAATTAGGCATTTTGGCCTTCTCAGCTCTATCCGGTGGTCTTTAGTAGGTGGCCTTAATTCTACAAAGTTATATAACCAAATCTTTTGTCTAATTGGTAACTATATTTAGGAGGTAGAGAAATATGTGAGCTATTCGTTTCGATTAAATTTTTTATTATGCACTCTGCATTTGGATTGACAACTATTAATATTAAAGAGCTTGGCCAAATTGAAATTTGTATTGCTGGAGAGACTTAAATATAATGTATGATGCTGGGGAAAAAAAAAAGCCCAGGGAATATGGGAATTACCAGGCTGGGTGCAGACAGGTCCCGGCCAGGTGTGATGTGAGCTTGGTAAAACGGGCCCCACGTCTGCAGGCAGAGAGGGAGGGGTGTGGAGGTTTCGGGAAGCCTGTGTCGGGTATCAGGACTTAGATACTTTCCTGGAGATGATGCTAAATAAAGATGTGGAGCACGTTTGAGCACATTATACAAATAATTTTTTTATAATAACTGTTTGTATACAGTATTTTCTCCATTACTAATAAGAAGGTTTGGGGCTAGAGGAGAGAAAGTCATTCGAAAATAGGATGCAGTGTGATGATGGAAAGGAGGGGGCAGTTCTTTAGGAGGCGAAAGCAGATTGCACTGTGTCTGTAAGTCCTTGGAAGGCTCTGTCCATCTTCGAGGAGGGGGGACTCGAGACCGTGGTCACACGGGCAGTTCCAGTTCTAATTCTGCTGTCTTTGGGGTTTGGTCCCTTTGGCAATTCCTGAGGCTCCCCCAGTGCACTGTATTATGACATGCAAGACCCCGAGGGAGGTCTTCAGAGTTGGGGACCCAAGGAAGTGCGGTGTCTGGGTCCACAAAGCCTCTGAGCAACAGGCACAGAACTAGAACTCAGCTCTGGGACTCAGTCTATGGGACACTGTCAAGAGAGTGTCCACTTTAGGGGTCCTCAGTGTTATAGTGTGTGTGGCTATAGCCCACTAGCCACAGATGAGGCTTCCGTAGTGGCTCCTCAATTCTCGGGCACCTCCCTCTCCCCCTTGGGTCCTCTAGCTATGCTCTGTCTGGGGCCAACCCCATCCCTGCCTTCAGGCAAGCTCTCCAGGGGCCTAGGCTCAAGAGCGTAGCCCCCTGCATTCTCCGGAGTTGGACCTGCACCCTATGGTTGTCTGGGTCTTTCCCCCACCATTCCTCTAAGAACAGGGCCGTGCTTCCCTCCTGCACCCCCAGTGCCTGCACACAGAGCTCATACAGCGTGTCCAGACACAGCTTGCTGGGCCCGGCTGGCCAAGCAGGGGCAGAGAACAATTTCTCGGTGTATCTACTGAGTTGGTGCCGTAATTACTGAATGCAGATTGTTTCCCCGCCCTGAACTACAAACTTTGTTTTACCTGTGATTTTCATATTCTTTTTCCTGTCTTTGGAAGCTGGAACATCCATGTAGGGAACCTCTATTAACAGGGGTGCTCAGAGAATCCATGGTTCTGAGTCAATGAATTTGGGGGGTCACAAGGTTTTTACCTGCAAATACTTTGGTTTCAAATTATTTGTTTATGAGTCATTTTTTAAAAAAGACAAGGCACCAGGAGCTCAGGGTTGAGAGATGGTTTCCTGAGGCCCAGCTGGGGTCCCAGGTCTCCTGCTTATAACTTCACTGCTGAGCCTGTTTTGTCTCCCAGACATGACCCCACCCCCCTGCATCCCATCCTCGTCAGCCAGGTCATCCCTTACTGCTCAGCTCAGTGGCTGGCATGTCTGTGCCCGTGGCTGGTCCCTGCGATGAAAAGGTGGGTGCAGGCTGGAGGGGGAGACAGAGGGGGGCTGACCCGAGCTTATCCCAGGACAACCTCACTCAGTTTCTGTGATTAGCTGGGCTCACTGGCACACAGGCCACCTAAGGGTTGTCTATGACAAGAGACTAGTTACCCCCTTGTTTTGTGATATGGGGTGTAGCCAGGTTTGGTAGACACCACTGGGGACCCTAGGCCCACACTGCTACCCTCTAGGGGTTCTCTGTGCCTGCGTGGCCAGCGATGGGGTAGACCAGAAGTGGCAGGGTTAATGTTTGGGTGGATGTTGCGTGGGGCCTGGGGGAGCACCCAGCCTCCTTGCTCCTCGGGGACAACCTGGGGTGGGCTCTGCTCAAGGTCCTGGAGCCCCTCTGTGGGATGAGACCCCCCCTTGACCTCAGTCTGGCCCACTTCTTGGCTCACTTTGTTTAGGCTCCCTTTCCTGCTGCCCGTTGGTCCCCTTTGGAGCATCTGGCTGTCCCTTCCCTTCCCTCACCCTTGCATCTCTGTCCAGGGTCTCTTCCAGGGAGCAGCTGGAGACCCTGGGGCTGCAGGACCAGATGAATACTTTTAAAAAATTAGTTTTTTTTAATGTTTTTTAATGTAGAAAAACTGGGGTGTAGGCCAGCAGTGTGGGGGTGAGAGGATTCACCAGAGACAGAGTGGGGAACAGAGCAGGCTGACTGACTGAAATACACTGCTGAGGGGAGCGAGCAGTGGGCGAGACAGGAGAGGTCTGCTGTGCTACGTGGATATCTCCCTGGCTGGGGTTCGAACTCAGGCCACAGGGGCAATAGCACTGAAACTTAACCCCTAGGCCTCCAGGGAGGCCCCTGATGAATACTTGTCAAAGCTGGCTCTCACTTGCTTGCTCTATTTGATCAGTCCAGAAGCCCCGGAAAGAAGGGAGTAGAAGTCATTCCCATTCTCCAGGAGGGGAACGGCGAGGCCCAGAGGCTTTGTCATAGGAGCCACCCTGTGCCTGCTCCTGCCCGCCTCACTCAGCTCAACAGCAGGAGCCGGCTGGGTGGGCTCTCGGGGCTCCCAAACCTGTCTCTAGAGGAGGGGAGAGTGAGGGAGCTCCCAAGACAGTTGTGGGCCACGGGGAGGGAGTGCTCTGCTCCCATTCAGTTGGGAATGAGAACAGTGGGTGGCGGGGCTGTGGCTGCTGCATTAGACTGGGCAGAAGGCAGGGCCCATGGGGCTGCTGCAGGCCTCATGGGCTGTCTGTCCTGGCCTTGGATTCCCTCTCCTGGGAGAGGATGGAGGGCAGGAGGAATTTTGGGTGCAAAGGAATGTTTGTATCTGCCTGCCAGTTGGCAGACGCCTCTATCCAAAGAGGGGTACATGGTCTTTGGGGGCTCCTGGCTGTCCCTCACTGCTGTGTTGAGGAGACTGCCCAGGACAGACATTTCTGTCTTCAGCACATTTGTTCATCTGAAGTGCTGGAGATTCCAACAAGAGCCCCAGAAAGTAGCCAGAGAAAGGTGAGGTCTGGGAGGCAGGAGATGGGGGATCTGCTTCTGGTTAGTTCCGGGGCCTGAGGCTACACTCACCTTTCTGGGCCTTGCTTTCCCAAGACGGGATGGACAGCGTGAGTTCCCCTTCCAGGAGGGCAATCAAGGATCCTGAGGGGCAGGTGCTAGGAGCAGAGGCTCTGCCAAAGTCTTGTGAAGGAGCCCCAGGTGAGGAGAGTTGGGGCCACTGCTGGGCCCACGGAGGACTGGTTCTGACTGCCCCAGTTCTCCATGTGTATGGGAGGGACAGACGCCCTCTGTCAAGTAACTAAATAAAAGGCTTTGTGGCTGGCAGGGGGCCGTGACAGTGAACTGGGGCGGGGTGGCGGGGATCACTCAGTGTCCTAGGGAGCTTCAGCTCAGGCTGCTCAGTGGCCTGCATTTCAGCCCCCCCCCCCAGGTACCCCATGTATCTTACCCCAAACCCCTCACAGAGGAGCTGCAGCTTGTGTATTCTCTGCTTTTTCCAGCATTGAAGTTGTTACACTTGGGCCACTGCATAGGGTGGGGCCTGCCCATAGCATCCTGACCTGCTGGGGTCCATTGGGTGATGCCAGGCTGGACCTGGGAGTTGGGCTTGGGAGCCCACCTCGATACTTGGAGGAGTCTCCCAGGCAGGACTGGGTCAGGGACCGTGCAGGGATTTGGGGCCTGGCGCTGCCTGGATGCTGTCCAGGCTGCGGGCCGGAGGGCCCGTGAAAGCAGTGACCGCGCCCGCCATCGGGTGACCTTCCCTTGCTTTGTCCATCACAGCCTGGGGTCCAGGCACAGAGTAGGTCCTTTCAACATATTGATTGATTAGATTTGATAGAGGGTCACATCCGTTTCTTTCCCTCCAATTTCTAATATCAGACTCATTTATTATGCTGACTGCAACTGATAAATGTTCACATCATTCACCCATTGATTCATTTGCTCATGAAATCTATGTGTTGAGTAATTGTCTGGCCTTATTGGCAGTTTTAATTTCAACCCCTTTCCACCAGAGGTCAAGGGCTCACTAGCTGACCAGGCCCGCCTAGGTGTTCCTGGAGAGACTTCCTCTGCAGAGAGGTGTTCCTTGGCATCAGTGGACTTGAACTTGAGTTTCTCTCCTCTCTTGTCTTGAATTGATGTCTTGTGGTCCCCGGGAGCCATCAGGGCCTGGTCTCTGTCATCCCTTTCCTGACTCCATGTCATCTCCCCCCCAAGTGTGATTCTTCTTTCTGTTCTACCTATTCCTTCCAAGTTAAGATTGAAAGATGAAAATCAAAATGGATGTGCAAGCCCCGGGACTGTGAAGTTTGTGATGCTCCTAACTAGTATTTGGAACAAATGACAGCTGTGAAGGGCCTGAGGGTGGGGTGTTCCGAGCTTGGAGCGTCCAGGGCTTGGCTTTTGGTTTTCACCTGAAAGGGCACAATATGCAAAGTAAATTTTTAACTGGAGATTTTGATTTGGAAAACTGATAAGGTGGTTATGAGTTCATGTTAGGGAGAAGATGGAAGCATTCTGACAAATTTAGGTCCAATAAAGTTACTTCTGAGCTGAAATGCTCCAAGTGTGGAGATCTATGGTCTAGCGTGTTATTTTATGGTAACTTTCTCTATGCAGCTGTGTTTGCTGCAGAAACTCACATTTCTGTACAGAACACTGAATGAAATATGAATGTGCTTTTTACAATTTAGTACTTTTAATAAAGGATTTGTGAGCAAAAAGCTTAAGTACAAGAACCACAAAACATATAGATAAAAATATAGCCATAATCACACATCAAACCCCAGAAAATTCATTACGGAGAGAACATCAGTAATTGAGAGAAGTTGAGAGAACCGACAGAAAAATAATATATATGCCCAGAATTCTAAAGACATGAATCCTTTTAGCTGGGATCAGGGCTTCTGAGTTCTCGAGGGCGGGTGTTTTATTACAGTGGATGCTTTACTTAGAAGGATATAATTTATTATCATTGAATCCGCATGGCAACATGAATTTGGATTTGGGTTTCTGGGAGAAGTTTACAATTAGTCCCCCCCACATATATTTATAGCTTTGAAAAACACATGATATTAAAATAATTTAAATGCCTTTTTTTTTTGATTGATCTGCAAAACATTGCCTTAAAAAATTAACTACTGCTGAGTGGAGCGTGACTGCTGTGTTTGGGGGTCACGTGCAAAAAAAGACAGAGCTCTGTGTACCCCACGTACATTGGTGTTATTCGAGGAGTGTTTCTGATTTTTCTATATTTTCATTGCTTCCTCGATGGAAAGTTTTGTTTGGGGATCTCAGCAGACTCCAAGGACTCACTGAAGGCTAGCTAGGAAGGTGAGTCTCCTGTCCCACTTTCTCACTTGGCCTGTTCAGCCAACAGTGACCTTCACTCATTCACAAAGAGGCCTTCCCCGCCACTTCCCTGCCCTTAAAACCTTGTTGCTTCATAACATTTAAGGATTATTGGGAGCCTGTGATCTCTATGGTTTTCCTTTTTCTATTAAAATACAGTAAGAACTTGATTATGTGTTTCAGTATTTCTCAGTCTGACCCACAAGTAAAACCGGCGACAATGATTTAGTTATTGGCTTCTGTTTATTGCCAATGCAATAAGGTTGTGGTGTCTGACATTTTCTTCTCACTATGTCGAAGCTTTTAGCGAGTTGCTCTTCTTACCCAGAAAGCAGCGTAACGTGGCCTCTCTTTGCAGATGGGTTACACATTCCTTTAACACTGGCATGCTCCCCTAACCTTCCTGGGTGGCTTTCGATGACTTAAACACAGTAATTGGCATGGAGGTCTGAAGCTTTATTTTATGATATTAAATCATTCTTTTCTGGAAACAGAAATTTGCAAAGTATACCATTCATTATGTGAAGGCCTGTATTAACACGGGCCCTGCTGATGGATGGCGATGTCCTGGAGGAGTTCGGAGGCACATCTCCAGGAGGTGCCAGCGCTCACCTTTGGAGGTGGGCCTTAGCACCGAGAGCAGCACCCAGAAGTCCACTTGCTGCATTTCCGGGGTGGAGGGGTTTGGTTTTTCTCCACTAGCTTGGCGCACAAAGGGTGACCTTACCCTAAAAATACTCAGAATGTGGACTGAGATGAACTTGACCGCTATGGCATTATCTTAGGGGAACTTGGCGATCTCTCCATGAATCTTGTGAACATTTTTTTTTTTTCCATTTAAACCATGCTTTTCTTGAAACAAAGAGGATTATCAGTCATAAGTTCTGAAGAGTGAAATGGGGTAGGAGAAAGGTTCAGAAAGAAGATTTTTTAAAAGAAGGACTTACAAAGCTGGCACTCAGCTCCAGCTGTGAAGGAATTCTTGAGCTGGGTACCATCTTGGTTTTCTGTTCCGTGGCAGGAAGAGAGGACTGGAAATTCCCAGGCCCTGAATGTGCTCATCTGTTAAGTGAGAATGGGTGAGCTGTGGAGGGAGTCAGGCCTGGAAGAAAAGCTTTCGTGTCCTTTGAGGCTCCTGGGTTAAGGCTCTCTCCTCTCCAGACAGCTGGGGAAATGGAAGTCTCTGTGGTCCCAGTTGGACTCAGACCTGGGCTGACTGATCTCTTTAGTGCATCGTTGCACCCTATCTCTGTGCAGCTTTGCTCCACGCTCCCCCGCCCCCATGATTTCCGGGCCAGGAGGATATGGGATAGGTCTTTGGTGATGAAAACAATTAAGAGAACTGGGCCCTTCAGTTACATTGTGGTCCATGGCACTACTTGCCAGTCTCTCCACCCTCTTTCTGCTGCCCGACTTGCCACATCAGGTGAGCCGGGACATGAAGTCCCACCTTGGTCTGGGGACAAAGTTTTGAACAAGACAAGGTGTCCCCTGGGACACAAAAGGGAAATGTAAGGAGATCACAACAAACGCAAACGCGTGTGAAAATGCAGAGAATCGAGAGGTAACCGATACAGTGACATAGGGTAAGGAGGGACACCAGCGCTTCATCCTGCGTGTGGCCTCCTGGATGGTCTCCGATGATATAGCTTAGCAGTAGAAATGGGCCAAGGGGGGACCCACACTTCCGGGAAGGTGAAGGAGCTCTGCTTATCTAACTGGTATCAAGTGGGAGAGTGTGGAGTCGCTTCTGCGTCTAAAAATGATTTTGTTAGTATGTAGGTCACATTACTGTACTGTCTGGTTATTGGACGTTGCCTTAGATAACTGTTTGTGGAGTATTAAATGGTTTTGCTGCCTCAGCACACTTTTTAACTGGTATTTTTCACACAGTTGTGCTGCTGAAAAGGCGCAGTGCTGCAGCAAAAATCAATTTATCTTTCCCTCTGCTCCTTGTGTATTGTGAGTTCTGTAGTGTTTTACCATTTGATTAATTGATATTCTTTGTGTTGGATATCATTTGTAACCCTGCTGTCCAACTCCGGGTGCCTTAAAAACTTTCATAAGAACACTACATTATTTATGTGTGAGACCTCCTCATGACAAAGTACAATGGCGAGATACAGAAAGAAAAATTAGATCAAAACGCTTTTGGCGTATAAGTTTATTAAGGGTGGAACAGAGTTTTCATTCACGCCTCTAACCCATCTCAACCGCTATGGTGCACGCGGCTTCCGCAGGCTTGGCTCAAAAAGTTGGGTGATGAAAGTTTTTTTCTGCCTTAGCCTGTTATGGGTGATCATCTAGCAGAGGCAGGTGGAGAGGTTTGTGGTTCCCCTTTCAGATGGCAGTGGGCGGGGGGCGATGAGAAGCAGGGCTGGCTGCAGAGACCGCACCATCTGAAGCCCCGACGTAGGGGGGCAGGAAGGATCTCCATCTCCACAGGTCCCTCCAGGGCCTTGCTTGCCGGAAAGGCCTGATGCCTCGAAAATAACGAGTTTGTATGCATTTCACACGGAGCGGGTCTTTCCGTGGGTATTATTAATATCTATTTTTAGAGCGCAGAATGTGGCGGGTGAAGGCACCAAGTCCCGCGTTATAAAAACAGAATAATACTGTTGCTTTCCCATTTCATTATAAAGTTTCTTTGACCCTGTGGTTTATTTTCAAACATTCAAGTTATTTGTTCTGGTGTATTCTTAAACAGGGGTTGTTTTTCTCCCTTTCAGAAAATGAGCACAGATGGTGATGGATTTTTCAAGTGCTGACATCCCTGCTTGAGAAAATGTTCCCACCTTCTTTGTGCTGAACAAGTCAGGCAAACTAACATGATGATACGATCATCGGTCTCATGCAGACATGCAGAATTGATTGACAGGGGAAAATTTAACATAAACCACACATTCTTTCAGTGCCTTCAATTTCTTAATGATGTTTATTTGTTGGATATTAGCAGCGGCAGGAATTTCATTTAAGGCGAAAAGGGGGGGAGAGAGAAGACGGAGTGAGGAGAGAAAACTTGTTCCAGGCAAGCAGGTTGAAGAGGAAATTTACTGCTCTGGTAGAGTCTCCATCAAAACAATTTGTAAGCGCTCCTCGGAGCCAGCTCTGGAGCTGAGGCTGTCAGCGGCTAACTAGCCATTCTCAGACCATTGCTCCTGTTTGCGTGACTAAATACAGACAATTAAAGCCGAGCACTTTCATTCTCTATGAACTCACTGTTATCCAGGGTTCAAGTACTCAGATAATGGGCCACAGGGAGACTCGATCATGACGGGCAGCGGCAGAGGGCTACTTGGTGAAACCCATTCCTCACGATCTGATGTGTGTCTGCCAGAGCCGGCGAGGCCCGCTGACCGCCGTGTCCCGGGTGTGGGGCTAGATTGGTCAAGAAGACTTGATATTCTGTGCTCTGGCCTGGTGGCCAGATTCTGAGGGAAGCCCTCACTTCCGGACCCTGGAGATGACAGACTCGGTGTCCCATCTGTGAAGGGCAGTGGTCACCCCACTATCACTTTCTTTGCACCGTCATGGAGGTGGTTTCTAAGTTGGCTGTGTCTGTCTTTCTGATGCTCTGGACAAAGGTGGGGTGGGGGACCAGAAGCTTATCTGTCCTGGAGCTCCAGATAGACCTGGAAAAGGGGTGTCTGCACCCCAAAAAGGTAAGGGTTCCCTGGGCCTCCCCGGTGGCGCAGCGGTTGAGCGCTGGGTTGCGAAGCTGCCCACGGCCTCTGTGGTGCCGGTTAGATCCCCAGCTGCTCCCCGGCCACCGGAGGAGGGTCCCACATGGTGCGCAGATCTCTCCTGCCGCCCGCTGCTCCCCTCAGCAGTGTACTTCGGTCCTTCTGCCTGCTCTGCTCCCCGCTCTGGCTCTGGTGAATTCTCTCACCCTCCCTTGCTTCTGACTGTACCCAGTGCATGTATAAACAAAAAAACAAACAAACAAATAAATAAATAAATAAAACATGCCTCTAAAAAAAAAAAAAAAAAAAAAAGGTAAGGGTTCCCTTTCTGCAGCCCTATATATGCCATTCAAATAAAAACCCAGCACAATATGCAACACAAGTGTGGTGAAGTCAAACTAAGTTCCAACTTCCTCCCCTGGATGATATTTAAAATTTCATCCCCAAACATCATATTTTTCCAAATACCTTATCTCTCCATCTTTTGGTGTCTGCACACCTCTGGTGCACCAAGCAGGTGTTCTGCCTGCTCCTGGGGTGAACCTCAAGTCACTCCCTTTTAGATTTCTGTTTGCCACACCCATGTCCTTCTACTATTTGTTTAACATTTTCTCTGGGGCAACTTCACATCAACTGCTCTCTCTGCCCCTCTCTCCCTGACTTAGTCAGCGTGGCCCTCATAGTGCCTGGAGGTCGTGGGTTTGAGGAGCTAGCTCTGTCTCCTTTTTCCTGAGACATATGAAGGTAAATGCAAAGCTATTTAAATAACATTTAAAAGTGAGTATCACTTGTTGTCACTGGTGCGCATGCTGCAGGCTGTGAGCACTGGGTGCAGCTGAGCCATGCCTTGGCAGGCAGGGAAGGAGGCACCAGAGAGGATGCCCCTTCGGGACTGGGATGTGTGTGCCCAACGCTAGGCGAGAGCCCGTGGTGGGCCCCAGGGCTGCTCCCACTTTCTGAGAGGAAGCTCTGGGGGGCGGGCAGTGGTGGTCCTCTGCCCTTCCCCACCCTTCACAGCACACCCAGAACCCCCACAGAAACGTGCTTCCAGGTTCCTTGAGATTTCAGTTTTTAGCTGTCAGAAGGAAAAATCTGGAGTTTCTGTATGAGTGCTGATATTTCATTTGGTTTTAAACTAGTACAAAATAAAAATTGAAAAATGAAATGTAGAGAACATCCTCTGTCTTTAGGTCTCCGTGTTCAGCAGAGTGGGGCACTCAGCGTGACAGACTTGCTCGTGGGGTTATGTGGACGCCAGCTGTGATGGCCGGTGGAGGTGGGAGCAGGCCCTGCTGGGCACAACCTCAAGGACCCGGAGCCCATCCTACTGCTGATGCCCCCATGTCCTCGTAGTCACCCTCCCTCGCTGGAGCCCTGCTCCCCCTTGGTGAAGCGGCACTTGCCCTGTGCTGTGGGCAGTGGGGCTTCTCCGGTCTCCAGGGACAGCGATGACTGCATTTCCAGACCTTTCTCCTGATCAGAGAAAAAGGCCAGGCCTTCCAGATCCTGCTGGAAGTAAGCCAGGTAGCAGAGCATGTCAGGTGTCAGCTGTGGATCTCGGAGCTGCTCTACGGAGGGGGGCAGGGCCCGGCAGGCACAGAGCCCCCGGGGCTCATGGGATCTACAGCCTCCACAGTCCTTGAGGCTGGATGGAGGCCAAGCTGCCACAGGGCCCAGATGGCACAGTGGGCTGCTTCCAGGTGTGTTACTGTGTGTCTGGTCAACTTTCCTGGGGTGGAGTTGACCCCACATGGGCCCCCTGGTGGTGCCAAATAACTTTGAGTGGATGAAAGTGACCCCAAGGAAACTCAGTGGGGTGACTGACCTCTGCTCAGGGCTTCTGCACAGTCTCCCTGGGTTTGTTGGAGTCCCTGCTCGGCCACAGGCTCTGTTTCTCAGGAGGCAGGGAGAAGACAGCCCACTCCTCACATTCTATGGGTGGCCCCTTCTTTCCCTGACATTCTAGAATCCTCTCCATGGCCCCTCAACCACACCCCAGCCTCTCTAAATCTTCTGGGGCCAGGGACCTCTTAGATGTGGTGCCAATGTGAGCTTGTGTGTCTAAGCAGTGGGGTCCAGCACTCCTGGCCTTTTGAGGGCCCTGGGCTCTGTGTGGCTGCTGGCCTTGGAGAACCTGACTCCTGGGTCCAGGTCTCGCCATCCTAAGTACAGGTGGGCTCCCCTTTAAGAAAAAACTGGCATGTGAAATTTGAGTCTCCTGACCTGCAGGCTTCTTACAGGGCCAAGGATGCAGGAGGCCTGGGCACTAAGGAGGGATGGCCTTTGCCCTCACGCATACCTCCGAGATATCGCGGGTTCAGTACACCTCCATGAATATTTTGGTTTCCAGGTGCCTATAGAAGTTATAGTTACATACATGTCTGTTAAGTGTGCAATAGCATTATGCCTAAAAAAGCCAATGCGTGTGACTTAAGGATACTTGTTTGCTAAAGTGTGAGCCATCCTCTGAGCTGTTGGAAAAATGGTGCCTGCAGACTTGCTGGACACAATGGCCACAGACCCTCGATTTGCAAAAAGCACAATACCTGTGAGCAAAGAAAGATGAGGTGTGCCTGCACTAGACCAAACGTGGGTGCGAGGACATCCCCTGCTCCCCTCATGTTCTTTTGAAAATATCAGCCCAATCATTTGATTCCAGTGCTCTCAGCTGGGGTTGCCCTGCCTTGCTGCAGTCCTGTACTTGCTTCCTTTGCTATCGTGGCCTGTTATCTTCTCAGACTGCAAGTGGCTGAGGATCTTGCTACACAGAGGATAATGGAGTGAATGGGTGACCCTCGCCCTTGTGGAGGGGCAGTGGCCTGGCCTGAAGTGACCCTATGTGTCCCTATTGGGTGACGTATCCTGCAGGCTCATGTAGACCGTGAACCAAACACCCTGGCTTATGGGTGAGGTTGGCCTAGCCCTGGTATTCTTGAGGCTCCGAGGAGCTGTGGATCCTCGTGCCCTGTCCAGGCACTGTCAGTCTGTAGGGACGGTTCTGTGGTATGTCTGCTACAGCTGTGCTCGCAGGTGCTTCCTGCCAGGTGCCAAACACTTGAGGGGCCAACTTTCCAAGGCCACTCTGCTTTGTGACCCTCCCTCCTTGCTGCCTGTCCTGAGAGGTTGCAGGCCCAGGCTGGGGGCCCTGATTGGCAGAGGTCTGATGTTGGATTCATGTTTAATTTAACTGAAGTAGCCTCTCTTTTCTCTCTCTCTCTCTCTCTCTCTCTCTCTCTCCTCTCTCTTTCTCTCTTTCGTCTGGGGATGGGGTGAGCTTTAGTTAGGTGGTTGGCATGACCTTTGCTTATTCTGATAGGAGGACTGTGTTTGGGAGTGTGAGCAAGGGAGGGGGAGAAGGTGGGCGCCCCAATGTGCCTGACCATGCCCACACCCTCTCCTCTCTCTGGTGAAGCCACTGCTGACTGGGTGGGTTCCTTTGCTTGTTTCTTGGTCCAGATGGTTCTGGTTCTTCTGCAGTGTGCCCAGTTCTGGTCACGGCACCATGAAGGAGATGAGACCAAGCCACCTGCCCACCCTTCCTGCCGGCTTCTTACCTGGCTGTTTACCTGCAGGCCTCAGCCCAAAGGTGACTCTCAAATAGGTCTTTTTTTTGCCACTCAGTCCTCTTCCTGCTGTTTTCTGGTTTCTGTTCCTTGCTTGTAGCTCCTTGGCCCTTTTATCTACTTCCTCTTACGTAATTGTTTGTTCCTCTACCAGTTTAGAGCTCCTTGAGGTGCCTTTTGTTCTTTGCTCTATTTTCAGCACCTGGAGTCTTACTGAGCACAAAGTAGATATGCAACAAATAGGTGTTGAAGGGGTAATGTTGAGGCCTGCCTGGCTCTTCTCTGGAGGAGCAGATGGTCCAGTGTGAGTCACCCTCGGCCATAAGTGATGGGCTATAGAGGTTGTAGGATGTGGCGAATGTTGCTGTGGAGAACAGGAGTGGGGTTGCTATGGACCCATTGGTCAGGGAAGGCTTCCTGGAGGAGGTAGCCTTGAGGTTGATTTTTATAAGCAAAGGGGGGAAAAGACAGAAGAGCAGGGTGTGATGTGATTGACCATTGCACACTTCAGAGTTGCATCTGATTTGGTGGGAAGGGTCATGAGAGGCATGAAGGACTCTGATCTTTGTTCTGGAAGATCCTGGAGCAGCTTGGAGGATTTGTGCTTTAATGTTGTTGATTTTGTCTACTTGTCTGTGTGTTCAACATTAAGATTCAAACAGTGTAGAAGTATGTAATGTGAAACCCAAACCCCCTCCTTCACTCTACTCCCAAATCCTTCTTCCTTCTCTGGAGGAAAACTGTTATAAAGTTTTCTGCCAGACTTATATGTTTAGATTACTTGTTTATATATGTATATGTATACCAATAGAGATAGCTATACAGATATTTAGATGTATATAGTAAATACATAAGTAAATAATGCCACACATACATATTTCCTTCTATATAATTGGGTCATACTATACATTATATAGTATGAGACTTGCTTTTATATTTTTAAAGTAACAGCAATGTCTATAGGTCAAAACATGAGATACATAGAAAGAGCACACATTTCTAACCTTCTGTATATATCTCTAAAATAGGCATGTTTGCATTTATGTAACCAGATACCTATTGATGGATATGGAGGTAATTTTCATTTTTTTCCCCTTCTACATTCTACTTACATTGCAGGAGTGAACATGTTCAATACGTGAACATATGGACAAGTTTGAGTATTTCTGTAAGCCGGATTTCTAGCAGTAGTATTGCTGGGTTACTAGGTATATTTTTTTAATTTTCCGATAAATCCCAGCAAATTGCCCTTCAAAATAATGCTATACATTTCCAGTCCACACATATTTGCCAGTAATATATACATGGGACTCCTTTCTTCAAACCTCACCGATCC
The DNA here is from genome assembly GCF_964194135.1 of Talpa europaea. NCBI lineage: Eukaryota > Metazoa > Chordata > Mammalia > Eulipotyphla > Talpidae > Talpa > Talpa europaea. Next base: position 25,553,286 of record NC_140084.1, read on the forward strand.
TGATCTTTTTGTCATTAAATGATTAACAAATCAGCAGTGAAGACTGGTAGAGGGTTATGTTTCCTTCAGTAATAGTGCAACTACCTCTTCCTATAGGTATTGGCTTCTCCAATGTCTTCTATAAAATGCTTGCTAATATTTTTTCCAATTTTCTACATTTTTGCCATTGATTTGTTAACTGTTGTTCATGCCTGTGGGGCATTAACCCTTCGTTGCACACCTTTTAAATATTTTCTTGGACTACTTTAGAGCAGGGGAAGGAAATAATCAGCATCAAGGCTTAGGAAGACAGCGGTCACAGCTTGCTGGGATGGATGGGGCAGGCAGCGCCGGGGGAGGACGTGCTGTGCATAGTCAGGACTGGAGGCGGGATGAGGTGTGACTGTTCTTACTCCTCACGACACAGAGGCATCCTGGATGTCTGTTGAAGAAGCTGGAAAGGTCCAGAGATCAGTGCTGGGGTCTAGTTGTGTAGAAAGACTAAAGACCACATTATTTATCTTTCTGGACCTGTTGGGCCTCTGAATCCTGTGCTTCCTCTGGCCGTGACTCCCCTTGGTCCAGGTGGGATCCCAGCATCCTTGCTCTTCCCTGATACCTGGGGGGTGACCCGGATGCATCTAGTTGTGGGGTCTGAGGGCGGAGTCAGTTCAGAGGGAGCGGAGAGTGCCATGGGGCAGAGGCTAGGATGGAGGAGGTAGCTCTGGGCAAGGCTTCATGTTGCCTCTCTGTTGTGAAGCCCCCGTTGTCTCTAAGGTGCCCAAGCTCTGAGAGTTTGTAATGTAAAGCTTAGTTTTCAAAATGTGGATCAAAATCCTAATGTGAAAAATAGCTGCAAGTACCCCACAGTGGAGGCAGCTGGTACGCACTGGCCAGGGCCTCCCCGGGGCCCAAGCTCTCTTCTGTCCCCAAACACTGGCACTGATATTACACATTCTGTGGGCAGGGAGCTTACCCTCTGGCCTGAGGTTTCCCAGTCAGCTCCTGTCCAAGCAGGGAATCGACTCCAGTCTCCTGACACCCACAGGCGTTGCTCCGACATCAGGTGACATTCTCTTCAAGCCCCAAACCTGGGTCCTGCATCTGTGGCCATGGGTTCAAATGGGGGGGCAGCCTGGCTGGAATCCTGGTGGCCCAGAAAGGGGGTGCCTCTGCCTCGCCCCTTGCCCCACTGGGGCTCATGTTCTGGGAGGCCGAGGATGTGTGTTGGAACCCACCTTCAGGGCTGCTGGCCCTGGGTCTTGGGCAAACCCTTTGCTTCTGTCTGCTGGAGGGGTGCCGGGCATTCCCCTTGGAACATGAGGTACATTTCAAGGACCCATGACTATCATCTTTGGGGGTTTTACCTTGTAATTGAGTGTTGAGTCAACATTCAGAATTAAGAGCAGAAAGGTAACATTTTAAGGCATTTCATCAATTCTTCTTAGACGCCCACACATCTTGTTTTCCCTCTTCACCACTTAGGCAGCAATTTCTCTTCTTGTTTCTAACAGCTACCTATAGAAAACACTTGAAAGCAGATCATATCTTGATGGTATTTACTAATATAAATATTTGCTTTCTAGAAGCAATGTTCCACAAAATGCCTGAGCTGCAGGCTAAGCAACTGAGCGTGCGAGGTAAGCAGTGCCCTCTGTGGAAGGGGCTGGTGTATTCCATATCCACAGTGGTGCATGGGGGTGGCCATTATTGGCATACAGGCCTCTCTTCCCAAGGACATCGTGGTCATTTTTGCAAAAACGAAGAAACCATCTTTGCCAACTCCCCAGGACTCCTGAGCTTCCTGGAGGCCTCTATGAACACTGTGTGTGGCCGGTTGTATGCTTATAGCTTGCCCAGAGCTGTGCTGGGGCAACCTCCGGAGTTGGGAAGTGTGAAGACGGGGTCAGAATCAAAGCAGGCATCTGCTACTTTTCTTTTGCCTGGTGTAACATTGAGAGGGAAGGAACTGAGCAAGCCAGACTTAAGTCTCCAAAGAGCCAATGAAATGATGCAAGCCATGGTTCGGGTGGGCAGATGCGATGGAATTAGAGTAGTTTAAAATTGGGCTTATTTCAAGTAATTCTAAATATCACAAAACTCCACTAGAGCCAAGGACCGTGGAGAGGCCTTGGGGTTTGAGAAAACAGGATTTGAGGAGCTCGAGCCTTTGCAGTCACCTCTGTTTGTAGGCTGCAGCCTGGGGCCCTGAGCTGACAGAAGGAATCCTGTGTGCCTGTGTGTGTGCATGTGTGTGCGCACGCGGTATGCTCACATGTGTGTGCATATGTCCATGTGTGTGCACAGGCATGGGTACATACCTCGCCGCAAAGGGTGGTGTTTTACAGATCATTCTCTTCAAATGAGCCGCAGCCCTGCTCCTCATGTCCTATTCCCTGTCCAGCAGGGAGCTCCCCTGTGGAGGCTTCTTTCACCCCGGGCGACTTCATTTTCAGACACGCTGGACTGAGGGCAGTCTTGAGGCAGCACCCCATTTTCCTGCACATTCAGTAATATGATAGTTTTTGTAACCCCAATGGCATTGGTTTTAACAAATAAACCAGGGCTAACTGCTAACTTCTAGTCTGGACAGACGTGAGTTGGCTGTAGCAAGTGCATGGATGACATATCAAAGATAAAATGTTGGCTAATCCCTCCCCTGTCTGAGAGCATCTTCCAGATAGTAGGCAAATACACTGGAGGCATTTAAAATAGAAGTCCCGGCACGGCCACAAGTGTATTCTGGGGAGTTTCAGGATCTGCATGCGACAGGCAGGTGAGTATTTATAGGAGGTGCTTTGAAGTTGGGCACGCCAGCGGGGAGCCCTCTCCATCTTTAGGGCTGACTGGGGCAGGATTATGCTGGAATGAGATTCTGCCTTTATTTATTATTTGCTACCAATCTGACTATCTTTTAATTTTTTAAAACAAATCATTTAGTTGTAAAGCCTCAGACAGAATTTTTTTTTTTGCGAAATAGTTCTAGTGAGCTAATTTATTTTTCAACTTTAAAACATCAGCATTTTATAGATCTGAATTTCACAATGTGAGGATGATTGCTACGTACAATTTGCAAAATTGTGATTAGCCAGCCCTTGCTTTGAGTTAGTTCTCCCTAATTCACAAAGGCTTCCAAGAATAGTCTGCACGAAATTCAGTTTGCAAATTGCAGGGCAGAGTTTTAGAGGGCAGTTTAAAGAATGAAGTCCTAAGGGTTTTATCTATATTTATATCTCTTGTTAAACCAAACTCTTATGTAAATGTTACAATCTGTAAATAACTAGCAGGGCTGCCTTCTTAAAGGCAAGATTGCAACTCCATTTTTGAGATTTAGCAAAATTATTAAATGGCAGAGTTGACTAAGATGCAAGTATATTTGGAACAAGCTAATAAACATTAATCAATATCATCAGCTGTATTTGTGTGGTTATTTGAGGGTTGGAAGTATGGAGACCTTTCCGTTTGCAGTTGAATTTCTCATAAATTAAAAAAAAATAATGATAGTAAAAAAGGCACTGCCCTTCGTGATGTTTTGGGAAAAAAATGAAGATAGCTTAGCACACTAGGACTTTCGATAGTCATTAATGTTTCAGTAAATCTTGCGTGACTATATCTAGTCAGGATTCATTTTCATCCTTTTGCATGGGCAGGAGAGAAATGACTGGCTCCCATCGGTATCACTGGCAATCCCAACATTGTGACATCTGTTCCCTTCCAAACATTGTACCAACCTTGATGAAATGGAGTTCAGTGTTAGAAGCGGACTTGAAAGAAAAAAGATGGTGATTTTAAAAAATCACATTGATTCAACACCAAAAGTCATTTCCTAATAACTATCAATGTTTTGATGGCCACTGCAGTTTATTTTTTCTTAAATTTAGAGAATGTATAGAAATTTTAATTATGTTTAATCTTTGAATGAAGCTGAATTAGTGACTTCTCATTTTGTAAATAGAAGTATAGTGGATTCATTCTTGTCAATTTTAATCAAAGTCTCTGGGCGCTATTCATAGGAATGTTTTTGGTCTTTCTCAGAGAAATCATGTAATGTGCTTCTCCCGAGCAAATTATACTATCTCCATGCATCAAGTCTCCTTGATCCCCTGGTTCCCAGGCAAAGGCACACGGCATCTTGGGGGTCAGGACCCACTAGAGGGAGGGGTTTGGGGGAGGAGTGGAGGCAAGATCTGGGCCTGATATCTGTGAAGCCCTGTCTGGGGGCCTCCCAGAAGAAATGGTGTGCAGCCCACACAGTATTGGGAAAACCAGGGCCTAGGGAAGATTAAAAGGCTCCCCTTCCCCTGCTGGGTTACCCAAATGGTTTCCAGGTTAATTTCCTACGTGAAATGGCCTTCTGATCGTTCCTTCACTGGGTCCCCAGAACAGCCAGGACCTGTAATTCAATTTGTAAGCAATATTGAAGGCCTACTGTACACGGGGCAAGTTACTGAGGACAGAAGTACACTTCCATTAGTTAATTCATGCACCATACTCCACTACGCATGCTCCCAGTGCCTCGTGGGCACCCATGCTGAGTGGGGGAAGCAGGAGGGATAGCCCTGTGCTCCTGGGCTTCCTTCCAGGGATACAGACACTTGCCTCCGCCACTTGCTAGGCTTGGGGGTGGGCCCTCCAGGGAGGCTTCTCTCCAAGGCTGCTCCAGGACAGGTATGGTATCAGGAAGCCCCTGAGTCCCATCACCACGTGGCTGCTGCTTTCACTGCGACTCTCATTCTCTTCTGGCGATTTCCTTTCTCCAGCCTCACCTGCGCTCTCTCTTGTTCCAATGACGAGAAACCACCACTCCATTTATAGTCTCAAATGACTCCAGGTAGCTTAAAGTTACAAAGAAAATTCATCCAATGCTACAAATTTAGAGACCAGAGGATGAGGGAGACAAAGTCTCCTGAGCACCCAAAGCAGTCAGGCCAGTAAAGGCACACTAAATTTTTGGTGAAATTCCCTTTTAATTTCCGCCTTCATAGGTATATGTCACTCTGTGTAATTGTAATAATTGCACCCATCATTTTAAATCCTTTTGCTGGCACCACGTGATTTACATTTTGCTAAGTTCCCTTTTAGTTTATAACCGTGGTTCTTAATAGCTGCTGTTTCCCGTGGACTGCTCTGCCCTCATTTACATCAGTTCCTTTATTACTAACATTCAAGTTATTTCCAATACTTCCCTAATATAAAAAATACAGAGAAGAGCAACTTTGTGCAAGAAAGATCTTGTCCCCTTATTTTAGTTATTTCCTGAGGTCAGATTCCCAGAGGGGAACTTTCTGGGTTAGAAAGCACACTCTATTTTCCTGCCCTTTCTCACAGGAAAGGGTCTCACATGGGACCCTGTCTCGCTGCCTTAGGAACTTTGCAGACTCCTGGGCAGGGGCTGCAGGTGTCACACGCTCACTTCTGGGGATCTCTTGAAGCTCTGGCCCTTGGCGAACCCCACAGGAGATGAGCATGTCTTCATAAGAAATGCTTTTACCCCTGAAATCTCCTTATTCCTTCTAATCAATGCTTTATGGGCCAAACACTCCGTGTTTGGGAGTTCACACTAAGTTTTAGAACTTTCTAGTGGCCACACCTGGGAAAACCATGAACCTCACTCACCCTGGCCCACCATATGCAATTCTTCCCACCCCCCCACTCCAATATCAGAGTCCCCAACTCTCCATGGGGTGCGGGGACTTTCAAATGCCAAGTGCCTGCAGACCGATGAGTCAGGGCGGAGGCCAAAGTGCCAGCTGCTGGTCGAAGGCCCGGGGTCCTACCTTATTGATACTGCTGTGGTTTGGGTCTTCTTACCTCACATGACTTCCTGGGGGTCCTGGTCAAAACCTTCTGGACATCCTGCTCTCTCCAGGGAAGTTCAGAGTGTTAGGACAAGTACTAGGTCTGAGAAGTCCTCTGGCCCCTTTACCTGGAGGAAACAGTAATGAGTGGCAAGACCAGGGACTGGGGCCCTGGAGGCTCCTTCCCCATTTTGGCCCAGCGCCAGCACTCTGTGATTTTCCTGTTAAAGCAGACCAGTCGCTGGAGCTCGGGAGGCTCACAAGGGGCATCCTGGTCTCCTTGCTGGACTGAACTTTGGCAGTAGAAGCCACACCTCTAATGCTTGCTGAAGTGGGGACAGTTGTGGGAGAGGAACTCCTCTCTGCTCAGCACCAACATTGCACAAATGTCTGCTCTTCCCACAATCCACCCTACCCCCTTATCCCTTCCTTTCCTCCTCTGTGCTCCATACAGACACCCCCTCCCCTCTGGCACTTAATTCTAGTCCTCTCACCTCCCATTTGCATCTGGATCTTTCTTGAGTTGCTAATTCACCCACAATCAATAATTTTATTCTTTTAAGGAAATTACAGAATATTCCTAAGTGTAAGCAGGGAGAGGGGGAAAAGCACAGTGTGTGTTGTTTTAGATTTGATGTGTTCTAGATTTAGAAGTGCTGAATAATTCATTCCTGTTTAAAAAATAAACATACTATCTCTATCAGTACTTGACTAGGGGGCTTCATAATGAATTGGTTCCAAGGTTGCAGGGTTTGTGGGCTGGGTAGAATGAGAAAGAAGGCAGGCGTTGAATCGGAGGAGGTTGTCTTCCTTTCCTTGGATGGGGTGACAAGAGGGTCTGGGCTGTGCCTGGAAGTGACATTTCTGGTTCTTAAAGCTTTCATCTTCTCTAAGAGGTTCTTTTCCCCCACTTGTGTTCAATCTTACAAACCATCCATCCCTCCTTTGTTCCACCTACTGCCATCTGTTTCTCCCCCCATCCCTCTTGATTTCTGTTCATCCATATCTGTCTCATTATCTACCTACCCTCTTCTCCATCCCTCTGTACATTCCCATTTCCCTTTACTTACCCATCTACTAGCTAATCCATCCATTTACCCACTTAACCTCACCCAACTTATCATCCATCCACCCATCTATCCATCCAGCCATCTCCCCATCTACCCACCCACCCAGCTACCCACTCATCCATCCATCCATCCATCCATCCATCCATTCATCCATCCCCCCCCAATCCATCCACCCACCTACCCATCCATCCACCCACCTACCAACCTACTCACTCATCCATCCATCCATCCATCCATCCATCCATCCATCCATCCATCTATCCATCCATCCACTCACCCATCTATCCATCCACCCACCCATCCATCCATCTACCCACTCACCTGTCTACCCACCCAACTATGGCCTTGAGCACATTTAGGAACTCCACTGTACCTGCCCTTATATTCTAGGGGGAGATTTAGGCAAGGGAATCACCAACAGTTATACAAGGTGGCCACTAACTGTTGACTGCACCTCTCCCAATGAAGTCAGAGTCTTTTACTCCTTATATATCATGCCTTTTGCATAAAATTCCTTCTCTTCTTCCAATCTTTCCTGAAAGATGATGAGTTTATTTACCCTGGGGTATTAATGTTAAGTAAAAGTTCCATATGATACCCTCTAGACCTCTCATGTGTCATAGGGAAAGGCCTGATATGGGGGGTACGGGGGACAAACTTGTCTGTCTAGAGTCATACAGTGTACAGTGATAGTGACAGTGCTCTTGTTCAAGATTCATCCATATCAGCACCTTGGTCAACAGATACTTTTTTTTCTGGTGTCAGCGCCCAGGAATGTATTTTTCTGGTGTCAGGATTCATGTGGTCCTAATCCACAGGGAAGAGTAGTTGATGTGATAGTGAGGGTTGTGATGGCCATGGTGCACTGCTCAAGGTGCACACTTAACTTCCCCTTCTCACTTCTCCATTCTTTGCTATCTGATGACTCTAGATCAAGGTGGTTTGGATGTGGCTCCCACATCCCACCCTTCCCCTGGAGGTCAAGTCTCACCATCAGCCTGGCCACCTCAGCTGGGTATTAAAATCCATGGGGACGGGTAGCCTCTGTGAGGCCAGATGCTGAGGCTGAGGACAAGCTAGTCAACACTGAGCTGTGCTAACTGGCTGTGGAGATGCTTTGAGCTGTTTCTTCATCTATAAAATGGGAAATGGGGAGTGCTGACATGTTTTATCAGGATGCTGGAGCCCCAGGAAGACTGTGCATGGAAGCACTTTGGAAGGGCCAGGGCTGTGGAGAGGGTCCTTGGAGGTACAGTGGTTGGTACCCTCTAAGTCTGGGAGGAGGTCCCTCAGGTTCAAATCCCACATCTCTCTCTTTGGTCCTCACTTGCCCCCTCCTCCCCTTCTGCCACGAAGCAATCCAATCATCTGGGGGTAAATAGGCCCAACCTTAGACATACAGCCTTAGATGTACCAGGCCTGGCATTGCCCAAGGAGCCCAAGACTGTGGATGGTGGCCTGGGAAGTGTGGCCCCGCAACCAAATTCTAGAGAAACCCCACCCAGACATCATGCTGGAGCAGCCTCTGAAGGCTGCTTAGTGTGGGAGTGAGCCAGGCCTAGTAGTGGTCATGGGTGTGGGGTTGCCCTGCCGCCCACCCTACTGGCTGAGAGGCTGTTGGGCGTCACATGTCCTCAATTGCAGAATGAGGGGCTGTGTGTCCACAGTGCACTTGATAGACACACTCACCATGCCTGCCAACTGCACGCCATATACCTTGTCTCCCCTCTGCTAAATCACAAACAGAAAATGAACTTGGGGTCACACATGAAGTCATGAGTGTAAGTTTATTTTTTACATGTGGAGTGTTCTTTATTTACAGCCAAAATCCCCTGAAGATTAAACTTTAAAAAGATTTAATAGAGCTGGGGTCAGATGGTGACCTTGTGCCATGCTCTAGGCAGGCAGGCGAAGCTGAGGAAGAGCAGCCTCTTTGAAGAGGCTTGTTGAGGAGGGCAGCTGGGTGCGAGGCCAGTCAGCCCGGGGTGGGTGGAGGGGGTTGGGCCTTGGGGGTCTGTTGTATGGACTCAGAGGCAAAGGGGGCTCGGATGCCAGAGCAACACAGGGAGAACCGGGTGAAAAGTAAAATGGTTTTTCATTTGGGGCTGAAAGTTGAGGCTGGAGCTCCTTGAACCAGTGGTGTCTCCTTTTGCTACAGCAAGAGTCTCCTCAAAACAGCCTGGCATGGCCCTTTTGCTTCCAGGGAATCCTCTCAGATTTAGTCACTGGTCACTTTCTGAGAAGGACGGGGGTGATGACTGTCCCTTCCTGGGATGGTGGCAGGACGTGGTTGGGCACAGCTGAGCCGAGACTGTACAGATGGCCTTTCCAAGGCCCGCTTGTTTGTGAACTGGGAGATTATTTTTAAAAACACTTTTACCTTGTGCACTTTAGTGTCCTATTTGCTTTTGGGGAAGGATGTCTTAGGTTGACGTGAATGCCAGAACTATGTGTTTCCCCTGGCTCTGGGCTCAAGCCCTGGCTCAGGCCTTGTTCCTTCACCCCACAGTTGGACGGTTGGGGCCTGTCCTCAGGCCTGACTCCCGCCTTGGCCAGTGTGACTAGCACATCCTGACTCCCTCTGGGATTCCAGGCTCTTCTCGGCGTGCAGTTATTTTATGAGGAAAGTGGGGTGTTTTCCAGGCCTGTGTTTGATTTTCACTTATAATTATCTCCACATAAGTCTTCAATTTTGGATTTTGAATTGGAGACACATGAACCCGGCTATGCATGTTAAAAGATCAGTGACAAAAATCACATGACATTTGCATGCCGTAATTACTCCCCCCACCTTTTCAGCAGGCTTTGTTTGCAAGTCAGACTTGCATGTGGCACTGCGTGCCCTTGGTCAGGGGGTGGCTCTCGTGAATTGGGGTTTGGGTTCCTTTGTGTTCAGGTCTAAATTCCCCACAGTGAAGTGAGCTTGTTTCCTGTTTCCCTTCCCCACACACCAAGCTCTCACACTCTCTGCAGCCCCGCTTCCTCTGCACCACCCATGCAGAATGAGCTAGGAATGGTTAGCCTATGGGCAGCATGTCTTTCCCAATGGCTGGAATTGGGGTTCATAATGACTTCTACGGGTAGGGCATAGATTTCTGTTACCCAGTGACCTTCTTTAGCACAAGGGTGCAACTTCCATGACCAATGTAGTGGTCAGAGTGAGAGTGGGTAGGCGGCCCGGACCATCTCTGCTCATATAGGAAGGCCACCCTCCCCAGTGCCTGTCTCCGCCTCTCTGGGTGAGGGCGGCCACGGTGCCTACTTGGTGGGTTGGTGTGGGTGAAATGAATTACTGCGTGCCAGGTGCCTGGAGTGCCTGGCATGGAGGGAAAGCTCTGTGTGTAATACTATGAGGACTGTTGCCCCCGTATTGGCTTATTGGTGAGCAAGTATGTGCCTCTGTGTGCTCATGTCTGTGGGTCTCACCTGGGGCTATGGAGAGGCATCTGAGTCCCAGTAACAGAGGTGTCTTGCCTGGAGAGCTGGGCAGAGAAGGCTTGCTGAGCCACTTGCTGGGAAACAAGTTGAGATGGAAGAGGCCTTGCTTGGGGCTTTGACCACTGGAGGGTTATTTTTACTCCTGTGTAGGGCTTGTGCCCCATCACAGCCAAATCTCTGCAGCCCCCAAGGAGTCATATCAACTCAAGTGCTCTCAGGAGGGTCTTGATGCCCGTGACCTACCCTCAGCACTCTCTGGGCATTCTCGGCAGTGGATTACTTGGCCTTAGTAATCATTCCCTCTGTAAATCGTGACGCATTTTTTTGGGCTGTCCATGCAGCCTCAACTAATCACACAAATGCTGTTGGAATCATTTTGTAATGCAAATAGTTATTTGTACCACATGTGTGCTTCAGACAAAGGTCTGATCTGGTGATTCCACTCTGTGAGGGGAGGTATTTGCTGGGCTTAATATGAGCTGGAGGGGACAAGCCTGTCTTTCTCTGGAAAAACTGCTGCCTGGACATAGGTATGGGAGGGGGAGGGTCCTTGGAATTTTCTGGACTCTCTGGAAGTCAGCGTGGCCAGGCACTTGGTGAACTTTGGATCTAGTTTGGTGGTCTTTAAAAGTAAGGACCATCAAGAGGGACTCAGAAATATCAGCTGCTTTCATTTTGTTCTTCTTGATTCCTCTCTCCCCCACCCCATCTTGTTTTCCCCCAAAACAGCAGAACTATTAAAGTGAGAAATGAGAATTAAGTTTGTAGAAGGGGTTCATTTATACAAGGGGAGTTCTTTTGGAGTTTATTAAAATGGATCTAATTGCAGGTTTGCGGAAACGCTGTGTTTAGAAGACCCACAACTTTGTTTGAGAGGCTTCTTAGGGTCACAGACTCCAGGTCAGGGTCGTCTCGGAACTCTCAGGGGGCTCACACCTGTCCTGAGTCATACCTGAGGGCCTGGGCCGCTTACCGCCAGCCAGCAGACAGAGCCTCATTGAGAGCAGCCTGGGAGCCCGAGCAATCAGCCGGCAGGGAAGAGCTTTGCTTCCGAGGAATGTGGACCTGCTTGCTGAAAACATATCCTCTGCACAGAGCACACGCATAGTCCTAGATCAGCTTTACCCTTTGCGTAAAAATAGACTCAGTTATAATCTTAGGGATGGGGGTGGGGCGGGGGTTGGGGGATGGGGACGCATCTATTTCAAGCCTTTTCAACAGACTATCTCCTTATAGACAGAAACTGGGAGGGAGTAATAATGGGGGTCTGTTTTGTACAGTGGGACCAACTAATACAATGAAACATTGATAAGAGTAGTAATTAAATTATATCTGAGAGAGCACCTAATTGATGAGCCTTAAAACTACTTGCCGAGGTGGCTCTGGGGGCAGACCTTGGGAGGCCCAGGGCAGGAGCAGACAAAGTTCATCAGTTTTCTCTCCCTGGCTGTGTCCGCTGCCCCTTTGGGTGCTGCTATGTGTTCTGTGGGTCACGTCAATATTTCCATTCCAATACACTCTTTCTTTAAAAAAAAATGGAGATTTATTACTGTGGCAGGATATTTTGCTGTGGGGCATAGCTTAACAACTCACTGGGTCTACACGTCGGGGAGGTACTTTCTCCACCAAATTTCTGAAGAAAAATCAAAATTGATCTGGGTGTTATTGAACTGAGCTACTCGATTTTCGAAAAATATTGATCAAGCAGAACAGACTAAAATATTGCAAAGTAATACGTTTTTGCTGATATTTGATAAGCTCATGACTTAAATGAGATGCTGTGTTTGAAAATACTCAATATCATGCCCGGTATCCAGACAACACTCAATAATTGTCGCCAGGCTCTGTTACACGTCGGCTCACCACCAAGGGCACCACCACAGTCTTCTCTGAGTTGGATAAATATCGAGCAATACCTGGCGTACTTTTATCACGGTGCCAGGAGGCTATGGATGCCCACATGTTAAATATTAATTGTACTCAGTCTGATCATGTACATGTCTGTGGCCAATAGTACAATTACATTAAAATAAACTTGGTGGGGTAAGCAGCTTGGGCAGAAGCTGCGGGGCTGGGCCAGAGATTCAGTCTTGAGTGGTTAGTTTCTTGCCCACTGGGTCTTGTGGGCACAAGTTGGTTGGGGGCATTTTAGCTTTGCATCAGTCCTCACTCTGTAAGAAGAGGACCTTATAGTTTTCTGGACTGGGGAAGAATTGGGAAGAAGTTTTGAGCTGGGAGTCGTGAGCCCTTGTTCAAGGCTTTGCTTTGTCACCAAACGGGTTTAGAAAAGTAACTTGGCACTCTGGACCCCTTTCCAGCTGGTGAATGCCAGGACACCCAGTGCTTGTTCTCTCTCTCTCTTTTTAAAGATTTATTTATTTATGCATACAAGAACTTGAGTGTAGACCAGAGGTGCAGGGGGTGAGAGGATTCACCAGAGAGAGTACAGAGCAGAACAGGCAGATCTAATGAAATCCACTGCTGAGGGGAGCAGCGGGCAAGACAGGAGAGGTCTGCTGCACCACGTGGGTTGCTCCCTGACCATATGGGAATCAAACCTGGCGACAGCTTGATAGCAGTGTGTCTTTAACCCCTGCGCCACCAGGGAAGCTATCTGGGCTCTCTTAAGGCCTATCCTTGGGGCTGGCTTCTGTCACTCTCAAGATGAGCCCACTGGAGACTGGTGCTTGTTCAGGGTCAGAAAGGGGTGGAAGCAGATGGCTAGAAATTTCCAAATCTTGAAAAGGAGCTGGTCTCCCCTAGGCTCCCATTGGATTGAGCTGGGCCTGGGGTCCTTGAGGTGCTTGATTGAGGCATGGTTCCCCCAAAATGACTGCACCCTCTGCTGTCCAGCTGCACTTAAGACTCAGGAGCCAGAGGTTTCTCTCCTTACTGCATTTCCAGTGATGGACTGGGAAAATCAGGCGCAAAGTTATCGACACCAGTAAATAAGAGAGTATTGTTTGTCTTGTGACAGATTGCCGTTTCTTATTAGATAATTCTTGAATACCACAAATCTTAGATCTCTTCTGTCCCTTTTACAATAACGCTTATTTTCAATCGGATTTCTCTGTCGAGTGAGTGAGTGAGTGGGGTGGCTGCTGGGAGGCAGGAACTCATGTCCCTGCATTCTGATATCGCTGTTTCCTGAGAGGGGGTTTCACTTTGATTTTCTGCAGCTCTGTGGGGCAGTGTCATTGACTGAGAGTGTCAAGGTCATGCACCCAACAGGCTGGACTCTGCTTACTTGATTTCTCACCACCAGCAACTTCCCTTCCACTTGGCCGCAGTCATGGCGCGTGTAGCCACCGCGGCCTGCGTGACAGGCACCTGCACTGCCTTTGGGGTCCCTGCCGCTGTCCTGTCTTCTGTTCCTCTTGGCCTTCCCTTTCAACTCACTTCTGGGGAGGCCGCCATGGTCAAATGGCAGGTGTCCTCACCCACTGGCTCTGTGTCCTCCGTGTCCCCCGATGCCTATCTTCTCCCAGCTCATGTCCATATTTCCATCACTTCCCTGAACCCCTCCTCAGCCCCTGGCCTTCCTCTCCCATCATGACAAGGCTCTCCCTGGGGAACTCAAATACCTGCCTCTTCCATGCCAGTTCCTGGCACCTCGACTTTCCCACAACACCCCTCGGTGTAGCTGCTCCCACAGTGTGAGCAGTACTGGGCACCCTGTGTTTCTGGCGTGTTTCCCCTAGAGGGCCACACTGCCCTCTCCCCTTTGTGCTCCCCTGCTGCTGCTGACCTGTCTCCATGGAGAAAGCAGAAGTTCTCTGAGGCCTTTCTCATCGTCTCTCTGCCAACCTGCAAATCCCTGGCCTCTGTTCCTTCCCTCTCAGAGACATGGCCCTGGGGGCGGTGTTCACCCCAGCAGCCGTCCTGCCCCTGCACTGCCCCCTACTCCTTGCCCCAGCCCCTACACCCACCTCCACCTCACCCTGCAGGCTGTAACCTGAGCGTGCCCTCTGCAGAAAGGCCTTGCTGGGCTTCCAGGTGGAGCCAGCCCTCTTCACCCGCTCGCCGCCTCCCACAGTGTCTTTCCCTCTGTTCCGCGTCAGCACAGCCTACAGTTGTCTCAGTGTTGTCGCTTCCCTTCCTATAAGTTTAATCCAATGAGGGAAGGGCCCGGCACATGTTGCTCCGTGGGTGTCCCCACAGTCGAGGCGGTTCCTGGGAACTCACTGAATGCTGAAAGAGTGTGCCGCTGTCACCCATGGGGCCTCCTCCCCTGGCCAGGGCCCCACTTTGGCCTGGAGGGGACCACAGACCCGAGTTGCAGAGAAGCCTGGGACTGCTGGGGACCATCCCCGCCCCCCAAAAGGAAGCACAGAGGTGGTGCTGCGGGCAGCACTGGGCAGAGGCCTGTGCTCACGGGCTCCCAGGCAGGGTCTAGTCCCTGAGGCCAATTTGGCTGGCTCCGGCATCTCTGGTTTTGAGGCATCTGCATTTTCCCTTCCTGGTCCCTCTCAGTCTGCCTGGTCCCAGTGCTGTCCCCCTGCTGACCTCTGACACTTCAGGAGCTTCCATTTGACCTCGCCTGACCTCTCCGCACCCTGCGCCCTACCTACGAAAGGTGACCAATGACTGTGTCCCACCTACTCCACCCCAGCCAGACCCCCTGAAGGCCAACCATAGATAACCCTCCCCCCAAATTAGTGGACCATGTCTGTGTTGACACATCCATTCTCACCCTAATGATATGTTTATTTAACTGATGACTGCTGTCCTCATTAGGGACTCATTGTTGAGCCTGGAATAGTGATTATTTTTGCTGATATTCCTTTTCTGCAAAGATGATTTTTTAAAAAATCACTCTTTTGGTGTGTTATGAATCCTTAATGAGGATAGTTAAATTTAAAAGAAACCCCCAAACCGCCCTTCAGGTTGAAAATAGAAGTGTCTGCACAAGCAGGCTGCTAATCTGCTGATTATTGATGGACATGATCGGTGACAGAGCCACAACTTACAATAAAAGAGCCCCATGCATTTGAACATGGGAGCAACCAGGGAACAAAGCAGCCTAGCCAATGGGAAGAGAGTGCTTGGGGTTCCAGAACGTTCTCCTCCCTTTACCTGGAGAGCAGAGATTCTGACAGCTTGAGTGTTGATAAGAGAGCATCCAGATTGGATCCAAAGCTGTGGATTCTTGGGGAGAGATGGTGGAAGATGCTTTCAAGTGCTCATTGGCTGAATGCTCAGGAAGCCCACAAATAAACCTATTTTCTCTCTGGGACTCTAATCCAATTCCTGTGTGGGAGGTGAGTGTCACTTGCTGCTTCTGAGATGAGGAGGCTGAGCCCGCGGGGGTCAGGGGGAGCTAGTGTGACATCAGCCGACCCCTCCCAGCGAGGCCTGTCTCCCCTATGCGCCTTGTCTGCATCTCTGTAGATGACTTCGACAGTGTTGTGAGGACCGTCTCTTGATCGTGGTGGCATTGTTCCCCACCATGATAATTCCCATGACCTCTGTCCAAAGACCAGCCTTTACCATCTCCTTGGAGCATGTGGGGCTGGGGATGGCAGGAGATGAGAGGAGCAGGATGGCAAGAGGAAGAAGTGAAAGAGCAGATGGAGGATTCAGCACAGGTGGTAAGAAACCAGGAGAACCTGGTTATGGTCTTAGCACTAGCTGTGTGACCTTGGACACGTCACTTGACTCCTTGGAGCCTTAATTTCCTCACCCCTGATTGGGCTGTTGGGAAACAAATCAAATAATAATGCATGTAAGTTACTTCTTATATTCCAATAATAGAAGCTTCTGTGACAGTGCCACCTCCAGCCTGGATATGTCCTGTCTGACCCTGAAGATGTAGCCTCTTCTCTCCTCCTCTCGAGGTCTGAGCCTTAGGGACCCTGGAAGTCCACCCAAGCCCTCTGCCCAGCGTAGCCCATCCTTGCACCAGGCACCTGCTAAATTAGTGCTGCAGGTGTCCGGTCACATGGGCTGAAGCAGCATCTCCTGGCCTCTGGCCTCCTGGCACCTGCTCCTAGGACATCCATTCTTCCCTGCCCCACGTGTGTGAAAACGCTGTGAGTGCCACGCCCCACACAGCCTTCTGGTCTTGTACCTGGACAGAATCTTCCTTGTGGAAGCTGCCCTCAGATCCTGACTTTAAAACATTTTTGCTTGTTCATGACCCACCTGGCTTAGGGCGTGGGTTCATTCTCTGCCTTGGTTCTCTGTGGGTCCCTCCCAGCTGCTGCTGCCCACAGCTCAGCCCTGGGCCACCCAGTGGCCACAAAGAACCACAGCATTTCTGGAGGGACAGTCCCCACCAAATGATTCTCCTAAATGCAGCATTGGGAGGAGTCAGGGAGGCAGAGCCATGGCTGGGCAGAGAAGGAGGTGACCTGCGCTGGACTCCAGGCTGGATGGTATGTTCTGAGCACACACAGACTATGCATCTTAGGCAGGCATAGGGCGGGGCCTGACTCCGGGAGGTCAGGAGTTCAGCTAGAAAGACAGATGAATATTTAATGGTGAATTTCTCATTGGTTCCTTCTAGAAGGTATCCTTGGGAGGGTGGGGACCATGCCTGGCCATTCACTATTATTTCTCTGGTGTCTGGTACATAATAGGTGCTAAGCAAGCATGTGCCAAATGAATGGATGACTGGATGCATGGATGGATACATGGACAGATGCATGGATGGATGGATGGACAGACCTGCAGGACACATACATGGCATCTAATCATGCTTGGAAGGGCAAGGGCTTGTTCAGCCTGGGGCAGGGCATGTTCAGCCTTGCCAAGGCATTACATGAGCAGTGGCTATGGAAATTCAGACACTGGCCACGGGCCCTTCAAGCTCGGGTTGTCCAAGGCTTCTTAGTAGAGTCTGCTCAATCTCAGAGTTGACTGCTGGCTGGCACTTGCAGCAGAGAGGAGGAGAAGGCACGTGTGGAAGGCAGGTGGGCTGGGCAAACGTGTGGCAGTAGGCTGGCAAGTGGCCTCCAGGGCTGGAGAGAGGCTGTGTGCCTGGAGCATTGGAGACTGTCCTGGGGAGGTCAGCAAGGCTGAATCCACGGGTCCAGGCCAGAGAGTTCAGCTATGACCCCTGGTGTTATTTTAAGGTGGTGGCTTTTTCATATTTAATTATGAATGAAATTGCATTTGAGGACGGCAGCTGATGACGGCGTGTGGTTATGCTGTGTGGGCTGCTTTCAAAATAGCTCACCCCAAACTTCATTAGTGATTAGTTCGAGGAAAGTGCAGCCTGACCCGGCAGCATTTTTCATGTCATCTGTGTAAGAGCCGTGCGGGCGCAGGCGACGACAGCCCGTGGCTTTGGCGGGCCATCTTTTTCCCATCTTGTTTTTTGAAGTCACCTGCCCGGGAACCTCTGAATTTCTTGATGGTGGCCAAATTGTACTCCTGTATGATTCTCCTTTGCTGCTTGAGTGTGTCTTGTCTCTGTGATTTGACCTTGGACCCCTTGCAGGGGTCCAAGATGCTTTGCATGACCCGGAAGCCAGTCTGGCACGCGATGCCCATGGTCAGGCCACTTGGTGCTCTGTGTCGGGCTGCTGAGCTGAATGACTGGCGTGTCCCCAATCTCCTGATTTCTCCTAAATATGGTCAGTGTTTGTAGTAGCTCCCACCACCGTCTGCATGAGCTGTAGATTTGGGCTGGGCCCCCTCCCTCCACTGGACTTAGTATAAACCCTCATTATAATCGAGATTAGCCTTAGTGAGAAGTCCACATGGGTTGGCAACAGCAAATCCCAAACAGCATCTTCAGCGCTTTGATGAGCTCGACCCACCAGTGCGGGTCCCATGTCCTCTGCTGAAATCCCATTCCTGACACTAGCTGGAGAGACCCGGTGGCTGGGGTGCTCTTCTCCATGTGCTGCTCCAACTCTGGTGGCCTGGATCTGCTCTCAGCTCTGATGCTACCATCTGACCTTCAGAAAATTGCGTAACCTCAGTTTCCTGGGATCTGTAGAAATTAAATATAATAATGCATGGAATGGAAAGAACTTAGCACCATGCTAGACTCCCAGCAAGAGCTCAGAGAACATTAATTCCTCCCCTCCGTTTGAGTGGAGACAGTGACTATAAAGACAGGCAAGGTGGCATAGTGACTATGAGAACAGGGCAGTGAGTTCGAATCCTGCTTTTATTAGTTTCTGGTTACTTAGGGGAAATGATCTGACTTTCCTTTGCCTCAGTTTCCTCCTATCTGTAGGCGGGTGGCGCTAACAGCACTTCAAGGGATTGTTGTAAGGATTTGAACTTGGTTGATACCAAAGGGAGTCTAATCTGCGGTAGGCATTGTTAAAAGGCTAGTGAACGCTTACTGTTTACCGTTGTAAGGGCTATATATTATTTTAGTAGCTGTGTGGTCTTGGGCACATTAGTTAGTTCTTTGAACCTTGGTTTCCCTACAACAAAGTGGGGATATCGTACCCACTGTAGAGAATTCTGGGGGCAGGCGGCACGTGCGGGAGCCAGGGCTGCCATGGCCCGAGGTGCCCGCTGCGCGGCTCTCCTGGCTCTCCCTTTCTTCCCCCAGGCTGTGAAGTTCCGTAGCTAAGTAACCCTGGCTGATGTGTGGCTTTTGACGGTGGTGCTTGCGGGAGAGCTGCATGTGCCGCCTCCTCCTTTGGGTGACAGCTGTTTCCAGGCAGATGCCTCCCCCATGTTCTGGAGCAGTGAAAAAAGGGGAGAATGTCCCAGATTTAAATTTGGAATGTGCACGGAATTGTGCCAGCCTGCCTAAGGGCCCACGGGGCCACAGGCTGGGTACTCTGCAGGGTCACTGCTGCTCTGGACGGAGGACATGTCAGCTGCCGGGGCCTGGGTTCTGGAGCCCAAGAACACTGGGAGTCCCAGCTGGCTAAGGCACTAGGGAGTGACCACTCACTACCTTGGCTGCTGGTCTGGTGGGTGCCGTGCAGGGGTGAAATGCCAATGGGAAGTGTGGATACATCGGTGGTGAGCGAGAGTAAGGACTTGGGTCTGCTTCCCAAGAGGCCCCCACCACTACTCTTGGATCTTGGGGTGTAGCACCCACAAACCCTGCTTCACCCCAGCTCAGTGTACTGATATGCTGACTTTCCCAGGAACCTTGGAGAGGGTCCCCAAACCATGGACAAGCTCCTGTGTGTCCTGTAAAGCCATCCTAAGAGATGGCCTGTGGGTGGCCAGGCCTCTATACCCTTAGGTCACGGGAAGGACTGGCTCACCCCTGGTGTGGAGGAGAGGCCAGAGGGGAAGGTGGCATAGGCAGCGACAAGCTCCACACAGGGCCTGCGGGTGGGCGGTGGCCGTGGACTTGGAGGAGGTGTGCTTTAGGGCAGATCTACTGCCTGTAGTGCTCTTTTCCCCCAGGGTATCCCACTATTTGGAGCTGGAGACACTTGCAATGAGGAGTCTGACATTTGCTCACCACTGTGGGGAAGAGAGGCTGAATCTCAGCTAAATCTGCGCCCCTTGCAGGCTGCCCCCACCCTGTCCCAGCTCAGGGCGTTCCGCTGTCCAAAGACAAAGGTGGACACAGGGAGAACTGGACACACCTGACCTCTGCGGCTGATGCACAATGTCTCCCTCACTCTAACCTCTTTGGGGCAGTCAGAGTAGCCTCCAGGCACCAATGATTCTATCTCTGGTGGGATAGGGGTCAGGTATCCTGCCTAAGGGCCCACGGGGCCACAGGCTGGGTACTCTGCAGGGTTACTACTGCTCTGGACGGAGGACATGCTCAGCTGCTGGGGCCTGGGTTCTTAAGCCCAAGAAGCTTAAGTCCTAGTCACACTGGCTGCTGTTCTTCAGAAGTGGCTAGAGAACAAGATGACAGGCATGGGAGCCCCTAGGACACATCTGGGCAGCAGTGACATCCCAGGGAGAGATTGCACTGGGCCTGGCAGGGGTCCCCTGACTCCCCAGGCAGCGCTTGCCCCTGCCCCCAGCACAGCAGGGTCCTCAGCCCAAGAACTGGATGAGTGCACAGTCCTCGCACCTTTCTAGTGTTCCAGAGACAGACCTTCCCAGCGAAGAACAGTTTTCTTCTTGCATATTGGAATGAGTGTTTTCACTGCTCGGGCACCTTTGCCTCCCCTTGGGCCAGGGCGCGGAGCAGAGGAAAGACAGCAGCCTCTAAATGATCATTGTCTCCTACCTGCATATGTACACAAAAATAAGCCGGAATGCTTTTTCTTAGTGTGCAATTTGCTATCTATTTTTAACTTGTACATACAGGACCCGAAAGGAAATTCTGTGAGGAAGTAAGCACGTACTGAGGTTGCAGATACACACTCACCCAAGAACCTAAGATAATTGCTGAAATGACATCCTCTATAAAACGCTGCTCTCTCTGAGAGGGGTCCTCTTTGCAGCCGGCCCCGTGCGGGTTTTGGGTCCCCTCTTCTGCCACTGTGCTCTTATTTTGGATCCAGCCATGTCAGGAAGACTGGAGGAAAAAACCCACCATTAAAGACGTGCTCTTTGTTTTTTCAATCTGTGACCCCAGCAATCTCTTTAGCAAGCCATGGTTCAGTGAACTGGCAACAGCAGCCGTTCAGCAGTGGAAAAATCATAAAACAGATGGAAGCTTTACATTTTTGTTTAGTTTTTAAGAGCAGTTTTTATAACATCGCTTAAAACCATTCTGATGCATCATACTGTTTACACTCGAAGCTTTGTAGCTAAGATGTTTACAGTATGGAGAATGTTTTAAGATATTTTATAGTTATGATATTTAGATAATTGGCAAGAAAAAAATAGTTTGTTGAGATTGCAGTGATGTTGGTAATCGTGAAGTAACTTATGAGTCTCAATAAATATGTCCAGTTTGGTGGAAAGTACAAACTCAGTTAAAACAAAACAACACAAGAGGGAATGTCTTTTTAGTGAAATCATTTCCTTTTCTTAATCAAAAGATGACAGTCAGGGCCTTAGAACTCCCATCTGTGCGCACCACGCCCCAGCCAAGCACGCCGCCTCTTCGTTTGTGATTGACACTGCATTATCCCAGGGCTGAATGTTCCGCAGGCGGGACCGCCTGTAGACGCCAAGGTGAATGAAACTCAGTTTCAGAGGCCACCTTAAAACCAACCTGGCAGCCCCTCCCCCAGCTTTGCACAGTGGAACTTGCAGGGATTTTTTTTTTTTTTTTTAATGTCAAAGAATTTATGCAGAGCAAGGATTTGGAACTCCTTTTTTTTTTTTTTTAACTACCCCAAAATGGAATTAATCAAAAACAATAACTCCTTTTAACTTTTCTAAGTGCTCTAAAGGAAAGTATGAAATAATCTGTGTGTGGGCCACAAATGTGGAGAATGCAAACATTTCACAATAAACATGTTTAAATGAAAGTCCCTGGCAAGATAGCCTGAAAGATAGTACATGCTGGGTTAATTAATGCATACTCATAAAAATAAACCTCACTTTTAAGATTTGACCAATAAAAATCATTAGCATATTTGGATCAGATGACTTTATGTATACATTGAACTTCTCCACAGCAAATGGTCCTTGGGAAGTCTGGAAACATTTCAGTTGAAAGTCCAAACACCCCTTCTATCTGCTATTTGTGTTTCCAATACAGTGATACGATGATTTATTCTGGTTTTATCTGTTATACCTGCAATTGATCTACTGCTGATGGGATTAAATTTATCATCTTAGATGTATAAATCATAGTTAGATAGCCAGAAAAAAATGTTTCATTGCATAAAAATTCCGATTGTTTGCTTACAGCCTACAACGTCTGATTTTCACTAAAGTCAAATTACTAGAATGCATTATTTTTATTCCAAGATGTTTATTTTTTTGTTCTCCTGAACAGAATTATTTTGGCCTAGTCACAAATGCTATTTGCAAAAAACTAAAAAATTCTCTTCCTGAAAACATACATTCAAACAAATGTTGACTTTGGGTTGTGGATTATGCAGTGTTCCGAGGTTCTGCTAAATTAGAAATCACATAATTTTCTAAGCCTAATTACAGTATAGAAGATTCTGGTTTTATGTTGTACTTTTGGTACAGGAAGAGACAAACTGCTACAAAGACCTCTTCAGTGTGAAGCTAACAGTAAAACCAAACTCATTTTAAAAGAACTGAAATTGGAATTCATAAACTCAGTAGAAGTTAAGTTGTAACTACCCAGAGAGTGAAATTCTGAACCTAAGATAATGCCGCATTTCAAATCCTTATGAAAATAAAAACAACCCGGCAAAAATTATTGAGGAAAAAACTCCAGTGTGAGTTTAATTTTATCCAACTTTATTGGCAGCTTATTTTGAACTAATGTGCAATAAAGTTGCCAAGCAGAACAATTGCAAGAAATGAGAAAAAACATCTTTTTGTTGTTTTCTCACACTGTTTGTTTTAATAAAGATGGTGGAACAGTAAACACCTGAATGAAGAATTTGGGTTTTGTCCGACTGCACCCGGCCAGGGCTTGAGGGCTTCACGGTGTCAGAGTGAGTGGCCAGTTCCGCGAAGGGCAGACCTGGTCCTCCGCTGGATGGGCGCG
Organism: Talpa europaea; assembly: GCF_964194135.1. Taxonomy (NCBI): domain Eukaryota; kingdom Metazoa; phylum Chordata; class Mammalia; order Eulipotyphla; family Talpidae; genus Talpa; species Talpa europaea. Next base: position 25,576,052 of record NC_140084.1, read on the forward strand.
ACCCTGGTCCTGGATGTGCCCTGCCCCACCTGCCCACGTGGGGACAGCTGGGGGCCGGGAGGCCCTTCTATGGTAGCATCCTGTCAGCTTGCCGGGCAGCAGCACAGCACCCTCTGCTAAGAAAGCGCCTTAAACATGAGTATTTCTGGGAAAAGGGCTAGCAAGTTGGGACCATCCAGCAGATTGTAAACACTGTCGCCTGCAGACCATCATTTTATACCAGAGACTCAACATTGCCTATTTTAGAGAGCGTGTGTTTACGCCTAGGAGAGAGCCCCTGCGTGCATGCGTGGGGGTTATGCTGAAGCCACACCCTGTGACTGCGGGCGGGAGGGCCAGCCCCCCTCGTCGTGAGCTCGACTTGCTAAGGTCACAGCACACGGGGGACCAGGTCCACGGAGACTGCGGCCTGGGGGTGCCTGTGGGACGGCCTGTGTCCCAGAAAGGCCCGTGTCCTTCTAGCCACCAGCTGGGAGGAGGTGGTGTGCACCAGTGCTGCTGAGCTGGAGTCCCCAGCACCCCAGAGCCTCGGAGCCTCTGAGTTAAAAATCCAACAGGCATGTGTGACTCGCCATGGAGAAGGCTCAGACCTACCACCCGATTTTCAAGGAAGTTCCTTCCTTGTTTGTGTCTGAGAAACAAACCTTTGTAAGTGGGCCTTTTGAAGTGAAAACTAGGAGTTGAACACGGCCTGTTCTTGGAGAAACTGGGAGCTGCTTCAGGATAAAGATAAATTTTTCTGTTGAGAGGGTCTCCCCCATAGTCCACTGCTGGACCTGGGGCCGGGGCCAGGGATTGGGCACCCCCAGAGCATGACACAAAGTGCCACCATTTCAGGACTTTTAAGGTCCACTTTTGAGATCTCTGTGTGATGTGGCAGTGAAGTGTGGAGGAAGAGCACCAGGCCTGGGGAGGACTCAGAGAAGGCAGTCGAAGATGGGGCCTGCTGGGTGCTGCTTTTCTGGGCTGGGTCAGAGGGGAGGAGCCCCCTGGGCCAGCTCTCTGGTCTCCGGCACCCAAGGCTGGGCCTCCATGGGACCAGGACTGCTGGGCTTCCCAGATACCAGCCTGGGACCAGACACTTAGCTCCTTCCTTCCCTCTCTGTGCCAGCACTGGGTCTGTGTTTCAGGGATCATTACCTCTTGTATGTCTCTCCCCTCACCAGCACCTGCCCCCACTGGAAGCTGCTTGTCTAGTGAGCACCCAGGGCCAGGTTGTTTCAGGGATTCGAGTCCCCAAAGCCAGAAGACCCTTTGAAGACCCCTGGGCTCAGTCCCCAACTGGGGTAGTTGGGAGAGTTGAGACTCGAAGAAAAAGACTCCTGAGGATGGACAGTGGGCTCATGGCAGTGCTGGGGGTCCAGACTGCCCTGCCAGACCCCAGGACCTCGTCCCATGGTATATAGTTTGTCTGGTCCAGTATGTGAGCAAAGATCTGTGGGAGACATGGAGCGGGCGGCCCACTCTGTAAGATTGCCCCTTCCTGCTGGCTTGTCTTGTAGTAGAAAACAATGCAATAGAAAACAATGTACTGCCAGGTGCATTATCTTGTTCAAGTTACTGTCAACTCTCATTTAATTAATTCTTATAACAAACTTTTGTGATAGGTTCTACTATCACCCCATTTTACAGATGAGGCAACTGGGGCACAAATAGGTTGTTAGTGCTCAAACCCCAGTCATAGGTAATGAAAGTTTCAAGTCCAAGGCTGCTTCATCCTAAATAGCTGCTCTCAGCTCCACCTGTCTTCCCCCGCACCACCAGGTGACTTTAGAATGCATACTTGTCTCTTGTGATAGTTCGGAACCTGGATGGGAAATTTATATATATAATTTTCAAGGATTTCTATTATATAGTTTTTTTATTTATAGCCATATTATAATGAATTTTCCATTTGAAACAAATTGATTTAAGGAAATCTGTGAGTCCGTTTCAAGTGGGACAATCATGAGTTAATGGTCCAGGTCCAGGTGGGTGTAGGAGTAGGTGAAGGTGCTATGCAGATGGCTGTCATGTGGGCGTCACAGTCCCAGTGAAGGTAGAGGAAAGAGGACAGCACCGTCAATCTCCACTTTTCAAAATCTCAGACAAGTTCTTGTCTCCACTTTATTTTATTTTCTTTGACTTTTTTTTTTAAGATTTATTTACACAAGCACTGGGTACAGTCAGAAGCGCAGGAGGGTGAGAGAATTCACCAGAGCCAGAGTGGGGAGCAGAACAGGCAGAAGGACCGAAGTACACTGCTGAGGGGAGCAGCGGGCGTGGCAGGAGAGGTCTGCACGCCATGTGGGACCCTCCCTGGCGGCCGGGGATCGAACCGGTGCTGCAGATGCTGCGGGCAGCCTCACAGCCCAGCGCTCAACCACTGCGCCACCGGGGAGGCCCTTGTCTCCACTTTAAAGAGGATTTCTGACAGCATCTTAGGGCCATCCATTGAAGGTGTTTATTTTCCTTAATGTTGGTGGCCACAGACCCAGCAAACCTGTGGTCTTCCTGGGGTCCGGCCTGGGTCTGGGTCTGTCTGCCTCAGTGGGGTTTGGCCTCTATCTTGGAATCAAGGGCTGGAAGCAGAAGAAAGATGAGGTGGCTGATGGGGCTGATGACTCAGTGTGGGGAGGCAAGAGGGTATCTTCTCTCACTAGCACCTATACCCACGGTAACCAGGTGTGGATGACGGTGCTGGGGTGGCGATGGCCCTGCTGTCTGGTGGGCATAATGCTGCCATAGAGCAACAGGTTCACTGGCCATGAGGAAGGCACCAGTTCACCGGTTTTCAAACTACTATGGGACTTCCCTAGGAGGGGTTTGGGGAGCCAAGAGAAGGGGAGGACTCAGAGCTCTTTTCTGCAGCTTTGACTCAAGAAACTGTGCTTTTATCAGCTTATATGTGGAAAGATTTCTTTGGGAAAGGAATCTGCTAGAAAATGCTGAAAAATCATGATCTAGGCCAAGTTCTTGATTCTGCAGATGAGAAACCAAGTCCAGAGAGCAGCAAAGAATCACAAAGATTGACTCTGTACCATCCTCTACATAGAAAAGGGCTTTATCTGGGGTAGATTGGTAGAGCTGGCTAGAAGAAATAAAATGCACACTTGGAAGGGCCCCATGGCCCAGTGCCTTGCTCCGGCAGCCTGGCCATCGGCGCGTTTGGTGGAGACAGGTGTCCACCTGGCCGAGCTCTCCAAGGGCAGGGTGCCTAACACCCAGAGGACAGAGTGGCTCAGCAATGTCAGATGACGATGATGGATAGCTGAGGGGGCCTACATGTCAGACCCTGAGCTAAGCTCTTTCAAACACTCTCTCCAGCCTAAAGATGAAGAATGGGGGCTTGGGGTGATGATGTGACTTCTCAGTTGAGCCATTGGGGTCTGGTCCAGGGTCTGTGCTCCATCAACATCCAGCCAGTGTAGGATGTACCGAAAACTCATGTCTCATGGCCAGAAGCACCTGAGTTTCCTCATCTTGAAAGTTCAGGCTGGAGGCAGGGGTGTCTGTCTCCCTTCTGTGAATCTGCAAGGTCTAGCAAGGCCCTACAATCCTTCTGAGTTTTCCAGGAGCCTGTTCTTTGAGCTACAGGAAGGAGGCCTGAGATGGGTGGCAGAACACTATGACAATAAACAAAACTGACTATTTCTCCTTTATAGCGACACCTAGATCTAGGCATGCTGTAGGAGCTCATGGGGAAGCTTGTTTATTAGAAGATGGTATTCTTTTATTCATTGACAGGGCATTTTTCATTTACATGTGTATTTGTGTTTATTTGCATTAATGTATGCATTTATTACTTTTTAAATTCAGCCAATCATCAGTGGATATCTCCATCCATCCGTTCATGCGGGCTTCATTCACTTATTCACATACTTGTTAATGTATGCATTTGTCAGTTCATTCATTCATCCATCCAATAAATAAGACACTTTGAAATTAATTGAGGTCTCTGGAGACATGTCACATAGTCTGATAGACTCTGGGCATCTTTCTCATCATTGAGTATGAACTTGGAGAAATAGTGTTTGGGGCCTCGAGAGGAATTTTTTGGTTTGTGAGAAGCACAGGCTAAACCCATGCACTGTGGCCTAGCCACTTCCCTGCTGAGATCCTCTCCCAGGCCTCATATTGGTGTGTCCTTTGGACCTCCTCCACAAGTCTTGTGACCCTGAGTCACCTTTGGGTTGTTCCTGGAATGAATGTGTGAATGAGCTGAATCCCCCACTGAGAGGTAAAGGAAGGTTGAGCCAGGAATGGGGCTGTTCAGATAAACTACCTGGAGTGAGGCAGGCAGGGAGGCCATGAAGGGCAGAGCTGGCATAAAAACACAGCGGTGTCATGTGGAACCTAGCCTTGTCTTCCTTCTCCCCACCAAAGAGTTTCCATCTATTTCTTTCTTTTGAACTTCACTCTCGCCCTGCAAGCCAGGCAGGAAGAATGCTGTGGCACCAACTCACTGGTGCAGATCCTATATTTGAAAGCACAGAAACCATAAAGCACAATCCAAAAACGAGGTGTGATTTCTAGCAACAATCTTGCTGACTGCAAGCCAGGCTAAGAACGGTAGTGTTTTATACTTGGACTTGGAGCAATTGGGGAAATGTGTACCTGCAAATGAGTGAGGATTAGACATAAGTTTTGCGTCCAGCTTTGAGTCAATTGGTTGTGTAGATGGCTTGAATGTCTTTTTAATTTTTAAAGATTTATTTATTAGGCCACCCTGGTGGCACATGGGTTAAAGCCTCAGCACTATCAAGCTATTGCCAGCCTCTGTGCCCTGAGTTTCATTCCTGGCCAGGGAGCTGACCCACATGGCACAGCAGACCTCTCCTGTCTCGCCCTCTGCTCCCCTCAGCAGTGTATTTCAATCAGTCTGCCTATTGTGCTTCCTACTCTGTCTCTGGTTAATCCTCTCAACTCCCCCTCACCTCTGGCCTGCACCCCAGTTATTATATGCACCCCAGTTATTGTAAAACTTTAAAAAAAATATTTATTTATCTATGCATAGAAGAACTAGGTGTAGGCTGGAGGTGTGGGGGGGTTGAGAGGAGTCCCCGGAGACAGAGTAGGGAGCAGAACAGGCAGATCTGCTGAAATACACTGCTGAGGGGAGCAGCGGGTGAGACAGGAGAGGTCTGCTTTGTCATGTGGGTCAG